>NW_027452111.1:21933-56933 GCF_964194025.1 Convolutriloba macropyga
TGCGTTAAATTTTCAGAATTTCATATTTTTCAGTGCCATTTCTTTAAAACTAAAGATAGCAAATCTCAGAATGAAATTTAACGAAAGTACAACAGACCAGGTGAAATTAATGAATCACTAAATTGATAAAAAGTTGTGAACGCATTTTGATGCAGTGGAAGCGCCTTAAACTGTTGTACATATTTAGGTCTATAAAGATCTAGAAACCAGAATATACAACTTTGACTTAAGTATTCATATTTTATGATGACATCATAATCAAATGTTTCAGACTTGGGCCAAGGCGGAGACTGCGATGATGATAAACGAGAGAAGTACTTTGGAGGTCACCAGGTCAACCTGCAGGGAACAGGGCTGAGATTTGCTCCTGGTTTGGAGTTCACTTATGCTGGGTTCAACCCAATCACGTATTACCACAAGTTCAATCCTCAATTCTCGGTAAGGAGTGAAGAGTTGTATCGTAGGATTGAGTTTTTGACTTCCTCGGCCATTAATGGTAAGACTCGTCGGGTTGACCCAAGATGCAAACTTTAGTATGACCTTAAACGGTTCTATCTTTTCAATTTTTGTATTTTTTGCTGTCATTTGGAAATAGTCCTTTCACAAAAAGATTCTATGATGTTCAAAAAGGACGCAAACGAAGGTTTAGTTTTCCTGCAGTTAATTTATTTTTAATTTAATGACTTCAACACTGTGGTTTCGTAAATTTATTTGTGATTTTTTTCAGCTTGTATTTAATGTTAATTTATAGTCTTATGACTTAGTCTCACTAAGAGGCGCAAAAAAAATTTTGAAGAAATTGCAAGGTAAAGTGTCTTATCGTTTAGTCGAGGGCGTATGTGGGCTGTGATTTTTGAAAATATATATTTTTTTAAATAAAAGGACAATGGATTTCTGAGATTTGCCAATCTTATATCTGTAAACCTGTAGCTTAGCATCTCTATAGACAAGTCACATCCCTTATCTAATGAAATAAAATTTGCACTTTTTTCAAGTTTTTTCCCTCAAAAAGTTTTTGCTCTTGATACAACCAATTTTCGTAAAATATTTGTGATTTTTGTATATCCACCAACTTTTGTAGATTTTTATTTCGTTTTCGCAGTATCACAATAATGGGCTGTCTTCTGGCCATTTGAAAAGAGCACAGAAAACAATTTTTAATTTTATAGTAAAGGGTTTAGTGTTTAATCGGCTGGGACATTTTTTTGTGCATTTTTTTCATTTAGCCTCTATTTGTAGTTCTGTTTGTAGTCGTATGACATATCCCGGATAATGAAAGGTCTCAATAGCTCAATCTCTTTTTACGGAGGTAAAAAATAATATCTCAGTAATTTCGTTTGATGCATAATGTTTCTAATCAGTTTGACATGATATCTTTTCAAAAAAGCAATGTTTCATTAATTTTTGCTCTTTTGCTCATTTTTTGTGGACTTATTACCAAATCTCATTGAGGAAAAGTCCCATGTTTTTCTTTGATGAAGTAAAGGTTATTCATTTTTAGTTTAAGTTTTATTTTATGTCTTTTTGACTTGGTTATTAATGGTTTTCAAAAATTTAACAAAAAAATTGTTCGTAATTAATATTTGTAATTATTTGATTTTTATCGCCGTCTTTTCCGTTAGTTATATTATGGTAGTCACAGGTCTCATAAGCCCTCTGGAGTAGATTGTTTTATTCTTTTAGTAGTTTGTTGAACGATATGTTGATATGAGTTTTTTTATCTCTTCCTCATTTGGTAGACAATTAAGTGAAAAATGTAGATGACCGGTGTCCGAACTTTATGTGCGATCGCACATTACCGAGCCTCCTTGTTGAGTTATGTAATTAGGACTTCTTAAAACCATTATCAGTAATATGGGTTGTTAGCGTTGTGATTATTGTGTTAATCAAGCATGATGATCTCAATCTTAACGTCATCTTCTTTGTGTCCTTACAATTTTAACAAGTTTTTTAACCAAATTTTTACTTGAAATTGCCTAATTGCATGAGTTATTCTTTTCTTTAGTGATTTAAATTAAATGATTGAATAAAAAATTGATTAACAATCGCTTTTAAAGATCACTGGGTTTTACAGGCTCATAAAAATCAGTACGGGATTGTCCTTGGACTGATATTTACATGAGTCATATCAATTGATTGTTTAACATGGAGTCTTTGTTTTTTGTATATTTTTTGTTCAGATTTTTGTGCGGTTCAATTTTGAATCTTAAGCATCCGAGTGAAATTCTTTGTTCCATAGAAGAGACAATTTGAATGAGCGAAGTAAAGAGACGGTATAGTAGGGCTTTTTAGCGACAGAACTGCATATCATGGCAAAATGAAAATGTTAATTTCACTTATAAAAGGAGATTTGTTTTGAACTTCAAATTATTTAGACTTTCAATAATATGGATTTCATCTAAGTTTGATAATTTGTAGTGCGAAAATATTTTAACTCACTAATTGTTGCACGGAAGAAGTATTTTGTTTCTATAATACCGATGCACTTTATACCGATACCGATACCGGTACCAATTTTTCTCAGAGGTTGCAAGGGACAGGTGGCTGTGGGTACGTGAAGAAGACATTTGGGGACAGTGGGCAACAAGTGCCAATCACAGTGCTGCCTCTGACTGTGTACAATGTGGATCTACCTCCCACCAGCACACTTCCGGTCACTGCCTTTTTCGGTACTAAGACTACCCCGCTGCCCATAACGGCATTGCCTTCAACACTCCGCCCTGAAGTGTAAGTAAGAACAGTTCTATCAATTTCCTAAAAATGGATATCGTTTGTAACAAATGTTTTAGATAAACAGATTAACATTTCATGTCGCCTGACTTGAGCAAAATGACAAGAAACATTATCTTGTCATTATCAGAAACATTATCAGTTATCTAGTTTGGACAGTATTTTAATACAATTGTTCCACAAACTAGCATCACAATGACAGAATGAAATTCCGAGCATTTTACGATATAATAAAAATACAACGCATACAAAAGGCAACGAAGATGAAAAAATTATGACATAAAGGACGTAAGCATTAAGAGCAATCATTGCTCAGTTTTTTGTAAAAAAAGAGCGGGGCATGGGAATGCATTATTTTGAAAAATATTCTCGAGGAAAAAGCAGCTTTTTATATGAACAAGAACCTGCATCTGTGAGTGGTTGCACAGCACTTGTTGAAAAACATACCGATGATTAAACTGGTCTAGTGATTCATCTGTTTTCTGCAGTGGAACAAGTAGTCACCATTTTCCCCAGAATCAATGAGAATAGTTCTCTTGAAGTGATTGCCCACCATGTAAAAGTACTCAGATCAGATTAAAGCTGTTGTACAAACTGCTTTAGGTACTCATTTCAACACGTACCTGGGCTTGCGAAACATTTTCCTTCAAAGATATCAATAAACATGCTTATACTTCGTTACTGCAAATATATATGAAGAGCTTTGCTTTGTATAGTTTTTGCGATCTTAAACCTTTATACGCCTAGGTGTGAAGACGTCGAGTTCCGACTGGACGTTGATGCTTCCCAACTGAACTTGACAACGTGCATGGACTTCGACTTCACTCAACTGTCTTTCTTCCGGAACGCTGTGAGGGGAGTGGCTGTACCCACCATGGAATACTCATACCTGCCAGTTGTTGCGGATTCCCTGTCTAAGTCTTACCACGAGGATGAGGAGGGCGTGGGGTGGCACTCGGGAGGAGCAGTCGGGGTTTATGTGTCTACGGTCAACAGACCGGGTAATTCTGATACTTGTTCGGAGTCGGAAAATTTGTATTTCGAATTTGGATGAACATTGTTTGAATCGCTACGGTAGCTTAGAAATGCTGGACACTGACTGAAGCCAGAATCAGGAAAAAGATCCTAAATTTTATTGAAACACCCCAATTTTAACAGTTCAAATCCAGTGTTTCATTATGGGCGTTAGGTATCCTCATTCACTTTCAAGCAAAAGGCCCGAATTAAGCAATGGCGTTTCATTTTTGCACGATCAGTGTGATTTTGGATACCTATTTCATTTCGAGACATCATTTACGTTTCTAAGTTTTAATAATATTTTTTTCTTGTAACATCAGAACACATTTTTTAAAAAACCTTATTTAAGATTTGATGTTTACCATCTTTAGTCTTTGTTTGCGTATATGTCGAAAATGTATCCCAGAATCACGGTGAGGAATTTTTCAAAAAAATTTGTACAACTATGGAAACATTTGTAAAATGTCATACTGAAATCAATCAACCCTTGCTGTTTTCACTGTGAAGGTTTTGAGCCGATAGTGAAGCGTGTGTACAACACCTCATCTGACAACCCTGGATGCATATTCTTGGAGGATGCAATTCCAGCACCCTTTGACAGTGAAATGGATCCTGTGGCCCTTCACGACCACCCTCTCTACATATGCCAGGATCCAAGGTAATATTTTTTTGGTCCGATTAGCCAGATCAAGACTAAGCATGCCAAGCATTTACCGCTGATCATGAAAAGCTACAGCAAGACAAATTTTACGAGCGGTAGCAAGATTTTTTCGAGTGTTGTCTTGAAGTTTCTAGTTCCACCTTTGTAAAATCTTACCGGGGTGAGGTAGTAGAAAGAAGAATCCATTTTTAACGCCTGGGTGAGGCGACTCTTCCACAGGTGACGTCTACGGTCTGTGCCATACATTTTGTCTGCCTAATTTGAATCATAAGTCCACAGTTTCAGAAAGTGACGCCTAAATCTTTGTGTTTTGCGTAATTTTTATAGTAAGTGTTAACTTAAGACTGAGCTTTTAGTTGTTCAATTGACTAAGGTAGGTACTGAAGAGAATGTTATACTCAATTGCGATGAATGAATCCAATTGAGTTGCGAATGTTCGATTACAAGTCGAAGTGGGCAATTGCGTCGCAATTGGCGAGCTACTGGTTTCTATCTGAGTTGTTAGTATCTAGAATGGTCAATCGCGGTGCGATTGGCACTTGTCGAAGTTACTGAGTTAAATTGAGAAGCGTTTTGCAAGATTTAAATTAAACTGAATTCTAGAGTTACACATGGGAGAATGAAAGATATAATTGATTACAAATGAAGAAAAGGTTTCTTCAACTTAATCACGAACAAGGAAGCAACTTTAAGATTTGTTTATAGTAAGAACAAATGAATTTCCTGCCTAGACAGTATGAAAAAACAATACTTTGCTAAAATGGGAGGAAGTAAACTTAACTAAAATCAAAACAGCACTTGCCCTTCAAATGGAACTAAATAATATAATTTGTACTAAATACGGATATGGATATGTGAAGGGTATCCATTGCCGTATGACATTTCCCCCTCTTTGAGAGAAAATAAAATTACTAATTAAAATCAGAAAATTACTAATTATTCACCGGTTACTAAATAATTAAATATTAAATAATAAATAAAATATAAGAGTTTATTAGGTTTTAGTTTTATCTATTCAGTATCAGAGTTTTCCGCATTCTCTGCTTGGAGAACAGTCATCTCTCTTGGCAGATTTTGGGGGTCCTCAAGCCATTCGTTTGAGCTTCTTGCATTTCCAATGTCCTGATTAGAGTTTTCAGAATAGCCTTCCGTATTTCTGACCTTTTCTACAATAGTCTGAGATTTTGATGTTTTCTTTTTCAGAGTTCGCTTACTCTTTCGTACTGAGGAAGTGTCCGAGTCTGAGGTGTCGCTAACTGTAAGCTGTCTCTTTGCTGTCTTTCTCAGAATAGGAGTTGGTGTTTGCTGTTTGGATGAGGCCATTTGCGTCGCAGATGATCCAGCTGTATGAGATGTGGTCGGTTGTGGTGCATTTGGGCTGAATTGGAGGATTTGTGTCAAATCTGGCCGATTGAAAAAAGCTTCGTCGTGTTTTGGGTTTCTTTTTGGGATTCTCATCTTCAGGGATCTGACTACATTACTCGCGGAGGAAATACACGATCTGCCTGATGAGACTACACTAACATCGTCAGGCTGTTTTTTATTTCGTTTTATATTCTTATTCCCTGTATTGTTTCTTATCAGATCCCGCTTATGTTTGTATATTTTCTGTTCAATGGTCTTCTCGTTTATCTTTTTTGGCCGTCTTTCGATATATTGTGAGAGGTCAGTGTCCCGTTCAGCACGCGTACCGAATTTTGCAATGTCAGAATTTCTGACTCGTACCTCTTGTCTATTCGGTTCTTTAATTACGCTGGTTGTAGGGCTCACATTGCAAACTGTGCTCCCCGGTGCCAATACCTCGTATAAACCAACCAGGTTTTTCTTTTGTCGTTGGTTATCGTGGAGTTTTCGAGCCAGCTTTAATTGTATGCTACGTTCGGAGCAGGGAATTGATCGAGAAATTCCCTCCGATTTAATCAGCCGTTGTTCCCCGTCTTTTCGTTTGTCCTGTTCAGCTCTTGCTTTGGCACTTGCGGCGCAAATGACGTGTTCTATCTCTGTGTCCGAACAAAGGGCCGTATCTGCTCATTGTTCCTGTGACAGGTATGACCGACCCGGAATTGTATCTTCGTCTAAGTAATATTTAATTATTGCATTATAATTATTATTTTTACCATTGGATTTAGTAGTGACATTTGATATAGGTGTATTACATTTCCTATCAAAGTGTGCCTTATATGGTGTGATGTTCATTGTTTTTTGTTTAGATATTCTTAGTCGTTGTATTATTGCTTTAAGTGAATTTTCTAAGTCAAATTTTTTATTTAATTGAGATTTCATGCAAGATAATTGACGTTTAATTGTCTGAATAATACGTTCTACTAATCCAATTGCTCCGTGATCATTTGCTGGTGCATATATAGGTGTAATATTTTTTTCTGTACAGAATATTTCAAACTTTTTTCCGGTAAAACATCTAGCTTGATCTAATTTAATAGTTCTAGGTACTCCGTGTTGATAGATATATTTATTTAAAAATTTAAGTTCATTTGGGCCTGAAGCGTTATTTACTATTTCCGCTGTGGGAAATTTTGAATATCTATCTATACTTGTAACAAAATATTGTTCTATGCCCTTTTCGTTCAAAATGGGACCCCCAAAGTCTATTTGTATTTCGTCATTTGGTTCACTACATTTTGGAAGAGATGCCCATTTGAGGTGCGAAATCACTGATTCAAGGTTCTTACCAATTTCTGTGCAGGCTTTGCACTCACTGGCTTTTGCCAGTATATCTCTATGTATGTAGGGCCACCAAATGTTTTGTGCAAAGGATAGCATGGCAAAACTTCCGGGATGTGTTGAATGGATATCTTCCAATACCGCGTCTTTATTCGCCTTTGGGATTGCTATCCGCTCATCCAAACACACACAGCCATGCTTGACACTCAAGTCCCGCCAGTAGGAAAAGAGATAGGGACTTATCTCTTGTAATCGGTCTGGATCATTCCGGAGAACACAATCCCGAACCTCCTTGACGATTGCATCTTTGCCTGTTAAGATGGCCAGGAACTTATTGCTGAAGACTTTGTTTAAAGTCTCGGTGAACAATATATCGTCTGTCTCCTCAATCATGCTACCAGTGGATGTGTCTGTATTTGAGGTAGTGTGGGTTCCCGGCGTAGAGGGGGTAGTATCCAAAAATGTCACCCTTGCTTTGGTTGGAGTTGATTTGGATCGGGTAATTTTGGCTTTAGACATTGTACTAATAGAGTTGACTGAATTATCCAAGATGGAAAATTTGTTTTATGTATTTATTGTGAAATTATTTATAGGTTGAATTTGGGCAAAAAGCGAGTGATTCTTGTGCAAGTGGTATTTATACTTTGGAATTTTTGTTTTCGCGCTAAATTTAGCGTTATTAGGTGGATTATTTGACTTAATACCATTAATGGGCTTTATTGGGGATAATTGTTCAAAGTGTTCACATTCTTTATTGTCTGACATTTGCACTTCTTTAGCAGCGATTTTGTTAATGAAATGTGAATTATTAACTTTACAGTTATTTGGTGCAAATTGGAATTTTGTAACTTTAAGTGGCATTTGCGATGCAATTGGATGTATAAAATGCGGATTAGATTTAGAAGTAGTAGGTTTTGATTGCGTCGCAAATGGTGTTTTCGGTTGTAAAGGGAGTGATTGCGATGCAAATGCTTTATTGCGTATATGTGAATTTGAATGTTGTAATGTAGGCAATTGCGGCGCGAATGGCCGTTTTAATTTGTGTGAGGGCCAATTTGACTTTAATATGCTAGTGAATTTTTAAGTTGCATTTTGTTTATTGGTAATCAGGTATTTCATAGAATCACGGATTTTTGAGATTGTTGCCACAACAAAGTGCTCGACATATATAGATATCTTTTTAGCTCTCGCATATGGATTTCTTTATATATAGTCAACGAGACCCATTTTTGCACCTGGCATATGTTCTATTGTGAAGTTGTACGGAAGTAGTCTATCTATCCATCGTGATAATCGGCTGTTATACGATTCGTTTGATCTGTGCTCTTTGAGTATGGACAGGAGAGCTCTATGGTCTGTTACTACACTAAAATTCTTTCCGTACAAATAGTATTTAAAGTAGTCAATTGACCAAACTATTCCCAATAACTCCAATTCATTAACACTATAGCGTTCCTCTGTTGAGTTGAGGAATCGTGATGTGAATGCTATCGGTTTCCAACCGTCTGATGTGTTTTGCTCCAATGCGGCCCCCAGTCCGGAACAAGATGCATCACATTTGACTCTGACATCAAGTTTTGGGTTATAATGGCTGTCTTCTGTGCTATTAGCAATTTTTTCTCTAATTAGATTGAAATGTTTTGTGTGTTCTTCTGTCCAGATAAACTTTACTGATTTTTTGAGAAGTGGTCGAAGTGGTTGGCATAATTGTGCAAAATGTGGTATGAATTTACCAATATTATGGACTGACCCTAAAAATGATCTAAGGCGTTTCAGTGTCGTTGGTGGTGGTATTGTTAATATTGCTGCAGTTTTACTTTCTAGGGGTGAAATTCCAGTCTGTGTAAACTTGTATCCTAACCATTCAATTTCAGTTTTTTGCAAAATGGCATTTTTGAAGGTTAATTCTTAGATTATCGTCGTCTAACTTTTTTAAACATTTGGAAACATATGCCAAATGGTCTGCTTCAGTGCCGGAACTGACGATTATGATGTCGTCCAAGAAACAATATGTATTTTGTAAACCTATAAGAGTGTAGTCCATAGCTTTTTGAAATTCTGCCGGCATATCTGTAAGACCATGAAAACCAGTTTTGAATCTATATGTACCAGTAGATTCTCCGCAGATGATGTTAAAATTACAATGTTTTGCTGTTTCGTGGTGTAATTTTAATTGGCTATAAGCATACTTTAAGTCTAATGTGGTGAAATACGATTGTTGACCATTTTCTGTGTTGGTATGGTGCTCTGATATAGTATCAATGAGCATGTCAATATTAGGCATTTGATATTTATTTTTATGTATAGCTTTATTTAGTACTTTGGAATCTAATGCGAGTTTTATTGATTGGTCTTTCTTTACTGTGATAACGATCGGGGAAATGAAATGTTCATCAGAACAACTAGATATTTTTTTGATATGGCCTTCAGTTTGTAATCTTTCTAATTCCGCCGACACTCTAGGTTGAAGATTTATCGGAACACGACGACCCTTTTGATGCTTTGCTGTAAACGTTTGATGAAACTTTGATTTCGCTACATGTGTTTTGGACAAACCAATTTTTGATACTAAATGAGGAAATTGCGTCGCGATTGTCTCTTTAATTTTACATGTAGAGGTATTAATGTTATTAACGCATTTACCATTATCAGGTTGTTGTTGTACCACCGCAAGTCCCAGGGTTGTGAAAAGGTCTCTCCCGATTATGTTTCTATGCCCATCTACTACCACAGTGAACACTGCTGCTTTATCTTTCCACTGCCTGTAGGTGATTGTGGTTTCCAAGTATCCAAGAACTTTTATGGGTTCGTTTGAAAAAGTTTTCAAATTTCTTTTGTCCTTCGTGTCGGTCCACTTTGCAAATTTTGTGGTTTGCAGAATTTTATCTGCCAGAGTTTCCGTTATGATGCTAACGGCACTTCCAGAATCGATCATTTCTAGCGCCCTAACTTTCCCCAGTTGTACCTCTACATTTAGCGGTTCCAGCTGATGTACCGAGTCTGACGAAATCACCGCCACATAATCATCTGAATCGTTATCATAGTTTGAGTCATACACCTGTTCATACAGTTGTTGGTAGCTCGTTATGTTATTGACAGATTCCTCATCATCACTTTTTTTAGGAGATTGATCGATCTGATTGACGTTCGGTTGTTGAGCTTTCTGTGCTTGCCCCGGTGACTTTTTTGGTTTGCGACATTTTCTTGCAAAATGGCCAGTGATGCCACAATTATTACATGTTTTTCCATTCGCGGGGCAAATCTGTTTATGTTTATGACTCCAAAGGAGGCCAAAATTCATACAAATGCTTGTGTATTAATAATTCTGAGGTACAGTTGCGTGTCATGTGAAATCTCGCTTGGTTTGTCGGGCATTCGCGTTGCGATTGCGTATTTGGTGATTATTAACAAAATCACAGAGTTTGAGCTTGACATCAAATTCTGGATTATTTTGTGTTGATTCTGCGCTCCCATCTGCATTTGCATAGCTATCTCCAATGCTTTGGACGGCTCGACTGTTTCTTTCAACAGTTCTTTTTGAGTCTCATGATCAATCATATTTAATATGAATGCATCGCGAATCAGGGTAGTTTCTACACTACCGAGGGTAGAATTCTCTGCTAATTCTATGAGACGACCATAGAAACTTTCGACAGATTCTCCCTTTTGTTGCTTACAAGTGTAGAAAACAAAGCGATCATAAAATATGTTACGAATTTTCGTAAAAAAATCCTCCATTGCCTGCCACAATTCTTTGAAAGGTTGTTTCTCGATTTGGAAGTGAGGTTGTTTACTTTTGAAAATTCGTCGTCCCTACGTTTCAATACTCAAGTACAATAAGGATATCGCTTTCTGTTCGCAAATTCCCCACGGTTTATCTCCACACAAAATCGCAATCTCATCAACCTTTTTACAGCGGTTTTGCCAGTTGACTTTCAATTGTTGATTACGGACTTTGCGATCTCGTTCCGTCGCTTGGGTATGTTTTTCTACTGGATCTTCATAGGTTGGTTCGGGTGGGTAGGTTACTGTTGATGGAGGGTCGTTTAACATATTGTCTAACTGAATTCCCTCTTTAGCTAGTAGAGCCAATTTCCACTGTTGTGTCCATTTGTCCCACGTCAGAGAAGGTGTTGCTGTCGGTTTTTCATAAAATGCCTTTATGTGAAGTGGTGTCTTCTTGGAGTCCGCTGCTGACTGCGTCATGTTATACTCAATTGCGATGGATGAATCCAATTGAGTTGCGAATGTTCGATTACAAGTCGAAGTGGGCAAATGCGTCGCAATTGGCGAGCTACTTATTTCTATCTGAGTTGTTAGTATCTAAAATGGTCAATCGCGGTGCGATTGGCACTTGTCGAAGTTATTGAGTTAAATTGAGAAGCGTTTTGCAAGATTTAAATTGAACTCAATTCTAGAGTTACAAATGGGAGAATGAAAGATATAATTGATTACAAATGAAGAAAAGGTTTGTTCAACTTAATCACGAACAAGGAAGCAACTTTAAGATTTGCTTATAGTATGAACAAATGAATTTCCTGCCTAGACAGTATGAACAGACAATACTTTGCTAAAAATGGGAGGAAGTAAACTTAACTAAAATCAAAACAGCACTTGCCCTTCAAATGGAACTAAATAATATAATATGTACTAAATACGGATATGGATATGTGAAGGGTATCCATTGCCGTATGACAGAGAACATGTGAATTTTAAAAAGAATTTCAAAATGTTTTCATTCAGCCTAATTCGTTCTACGCTATAGAGTTGATTACTTTTTATAAAAACAAAACAGTTTATCTCATAAGAAAATCTGCTTGTTTCAGATTTTGCCGTGACTTTGTCAAGTACAAATTATGCAACGTTAACGACCTTCGCCAAGGTTGTTTTCCTATTCCTTTTGGCCAAGATTGCCCAGAAGGAAGCAATAAAGGTCTGGTATTTTTCACTAAACCCGCGGTTCATTCTCCCGCTTTCTGCACCTGGAAAACGTTCGGTGGATCTGGTGTGTCCCAGATCACGTGCCCCGATCAGTTTGTGAGGATAAATGCATTTGAAGTTCTGGCTACGGATCGGAAGTTTTACTCGGCCAGGGTTGAAGGCGACCCACAAGGTCCTATTTCTAGCAAATGGGTGAACTATGAAAATGTAAGTATAAACATTTAAAATAGGCAAGTCTTAATACCTGTACCAAACAAACTCCAAGTACGAATCAGTGCTGGCGCGCCTAATTCCTTATCTGTTTTTGATTTATGCACTGATTCATGTCAATTTTTTTTTACTTGCCAGACGTGCATTCAAAATGATTTAACAATTGTCAGACTTGCGCCAATTCTGATTTTTCACTTGCCAAAAACGTCAAAAATAGCCGTGAGAACGTCTAATGATAGCCGAGAAAACAGCCATACGGGTTATTATTGCACTAGAACTAACTAAGAACAACATTGGCTCACGGATTAGTTGGAATAGAGGCACTGGCATAATTTGGTAATTTTTGATTGATTCCTTTTGTTGCTAATTTTGAGTCCCATTAGTGTTCAGAACAAAAAAAAAGTCTATTGAGACTTGATTGCGGATAACAGGGCCTCGGGCCTGCAAGGAAATTCTTACTGTGTTCCCCCCTTTTAACAATTTGTTCCCACGGTTAGAATTGCTCGACATTTGGCATATCTGAAGATTACAAAAATTCGATAATTTCGAAAAAACGCAACGCCTAAACCTAAAAAAAAGCGATTGTTGCGTTAACATTGCGTGAAATAGCCATTGGCTTGTCGACAAGCATTTATGAGCGGTGTCATTCAGATTATATTAGACTAACTTGATAACGCTAATTAGTTTTGTCGAAATGCCAACCACAAGTATTACATAATCTGTCCAAGTTCATCCACAGTGGTTGGTCTAATTTTTTTCAATTTTTTGAACAGATCTCAAAGGTTATTAATTGGGGATACATCTGAGGATCAAGGTGACCATGGGGGTATGATTTGATTAACTTTCAAAAATTCATCGAAGTTAATGCGCAGTTCAGCACCGTACAGCTGAAACCGCCCTCTACTAAGACTGCGACTGCCCTCTATTTATTGTTCCGACCCCACTTTTGGGGGGAGGAACTATATACTCAAATGGGTTTTTTTTTGTTCAGTCAATTTCGGCCGATCGATATATTCATCGTAGAGAATTGTGAGTGGTATCATTAAAAAGCTCGTCCAGCGTAGAATTGAAAACAAAAATTTTTTTTTAATTTCGTTTTTTTTTCAAGGAGTTATTGAGGGTTGAAGTTTTGTGTGAACAACCGGATATTTGGCATGATTTTGTTCACTTTTAGTACAACTTTTCTTCAAATTAAGACCTTTTAATAAAAATATTAATTCAAAATTCCATTTCACGCCATAAATTCAATCAATTTTGAGTTCCTAATAGACGAACAAAAGGCGATAAAAAGACTAGTTCTGGTCTCATAGGAAAGTGTACCATCAAAAAAATTCAAATTCTATTTGAGAGCACCTTTCCTAGAAACTTAATATTTTTCTTTGTTTTCTCAAGTCACCTAGTGACTAGTCACTTTTCATATCGAGGATCCGTTAATGAAAACCTGAAATACAGTCTAAAAACTCGTTTTCAAGGATTCAATCGTGTTTTCTTTGCTTCGATTCTGAGTTTTCGTAATTTTAAATGAAATTTTGATTTTCTATTTGAGGTTTTACTAAACTTGTGGAGGCCTATGGCTTAAACTCGTAGACGAAAAGTGCAACAGATCCCGAAATGAGCACTAAGTGAACCTATCTAGAGCTTTGACTGGACAGCTAATGGCTGTTAAGAACTTAAAACTGATTTTTCGCCAATTTTTTTTTAACATTAACATATCATAGACTTGTTTTCGTGAATTGTAAGTCAGACTCAGTAATGACAGAACACTCCTCCTTTCCACTGCAACCAAAATAATCTGGCTAAAGGTTTTATTTTCGATTTATTTGTTAAATGACTTCAATACATCAAGATTTTAAAATTTTTTGTTTTAAATGGATATTCTTGATTTGGATTTTTTAGTAATATTGGATATTCTTGAAATCTTATCACATTATCCTGATATTGATATCTCCCATTGGTTTAGTGAACATTTTCAATGGATCATGGATAAAGTTTTCAGAGAAAGACTTATGGTTTAAATGGCTTCGACACTTTCTTCTCGCACTTTTCTGCTGATTTTTTGGTTTTTGCCTGTATTTGTTGTTGTTTCCCTAGTCATAAGACTTATTGTGATGTCTTATTGATAACATATGTTTTTTATGTATTGTTTTCTTCCAATCAAGTCATAACTGAGCGTATTTATTGACTTTCGTTGAAAGCTATTGAGTTTAATGGCTGTTGAGACTTTAAAAATGATTTTTCGAGAAATTTATTTAACATCAACCGGTCTTAAGCATATTTTCGTGAACTGTTGTCAGTCTCAAAAATCACCGGATCCCCTTCCGTTTTACTTGAACCAAAAATAATTTAATTAGCGGTTTTATATTCCAGCTATTGGTGTTATGACTTCGATGCACGAGTTTTCATAATTTTTTGAAAAATTTTTAGATATTTTTTTTTTGTAATTTTGGTTCCTTTTGGAATGCTAACCCAATATCCTAATATTGATATTTGCATTAGCTTAGAGAAGACTTTCAATGGATCATACATAAAGTTTTCACAGAAAAGCTTATGGTTCAAATGGCTTCGACCCTTTCTTCTCACACTTCTCTAGTTAATTTTGGATTTTTGCCTTTTTTTGTTGTTGTTTTCATAGTCAATAACTTATCGTGAAGTCTTATTGATATCTTGCGAATTACAAACGTTTTTGTCGTCTCACCTAGGTGTAACCTGGCGTATTTTCAGCTTCCTTTGAGAGCTATTGAATATAATGGCGTTGTGACAACGGGTTTTCTCTAAAATTTGGTGGTTTTAATGTATTTGTTCATGTTTGTTGATTTATTGGTGTCAAATTGTTAAGAAGAACAGTCCCATAGACGTTAAGAACCTTATTGAAAGTAAAAACGTTTTTTACTGAAAAGTTCATTTTTTAATGGCTTCGACATATCTCTCGCTCATTTTTTTTTAATTTGCTATTTTTGCCTGTTTTTTTTATCATTCTTTAGGTAGCCATAAAAAGCTGACCGGTCTTATAAACTTGTAATTGGCGATTTAATGAATGATTTTACCCGAAGCAGTTGGTTTATAGAGAATTGTCTTAAAGTTTAGGATACTAAACAATTTTAAGAATTTTCAGGATTTTTCATTTTTTTCAGTTTGTCGTTCTTTTCGTCAACTTGTATCTTATTATCATCATTGAGAATTGTACTGGATGATTCTCATCATCCAGTACAATTCTTGTATTTTAAAGATTAACATGTTTACTGATATCATGACGTTATTTATGTTTTGTTTGTTTGACAATATGCGTTTTCATAAAGTTATGTGAGTGGTGTAATTGTGTTTCTTTTTCTCTACCTTTAGCACAATCGCGCAATAACAGATCCCTAATGATTTTTAATTGAAATTGTTTGTTCATTCAGCATCTTTTTACATGAATTAGTATATATAGAAAATGAAATAAAAAATGTAATATTCAGATAATAGCTAATGATTTTAATGGCTTCACTAACTTGTGTTTTCGCAATGTTTGTAATTTGTTGTTCGTATTTTTTTTGAGCTTTTTTACATCTTTAGTCCGTTCCTATGGCTTAGTCTAACCAAAGACAGTACCATCTATTGGTTTCATTCTGACTTTTTAACAAAATTATCAAGAATTATTTGGCTAAAAGCTAATGTTTTTAATGATTTTGAATACTTTTGGAATTATTTGGTTTAACAAATTTTGATTGATTTTTTAATTTCGCATCAATATTTCTTCTTTTTTGACTTGTTGCCGGGTCTCATTAAGATAAATCCCATCTGCTGTTTGAATTAGGAAAAAGAAAATCTGTGTCGTTAGGGTTTTGTCTGATTGTAATTTGACGTTGTTTTTAAGTGCTTTTTAGATATTGAGCTTTTTGCTTTTTGTTGTTGTTTTTTTTCTTGTAGTCTTTTTAATGGCAGATCTCGTTGTAAAGATCTCGTCGTTTGATTATCTCTTTGTCAAAAATGTTGGTCAAAAGACATTTAAGTCAAAAATGTAGATGAGCGCGGGTCGGAACATCATGTGCGAACGCACATTAACGGGCCGCCTCGTTATAAAAGATGGTCATAGACAAAGCCGTGATATTATGTTTATGTTTCCCAAACTTTCTAGAACTATTTTGACAGCGATACTGTTTTGCAACGTGATCTTTAATTGAACCAAACTTTAGCACTGAAATCATTTCCCCTCAAAATAGTGGAGAATGGCAAATAATTTATTGTTTCGGAGTTTCAAACTTTCGGCGTTTGAAAAAATGGCTTCAATAAAACATGTGCGGCTTGACCATTTTTTGGCATCGCATTTACAGACGAAACCTCATTTACGGGCCCGAACATTATGCTGACAGTTTTTGTTAACTAGTTTAGTATACATAGATAACTGCTTTAAAATGGCGTGTTACAGATGTTCGATTTGGAGTGCTTGAACTTGAAAAGTGATGCTGATTTTTCTTTTTTTTGTACCTGTTGAATTGGGTCTCGTGGATAAGTTTTCCATAAATAAGGTCAACCACGCCAAACCAAAAATAGCCATCGCCTCAAGCGCACACCAAATGGCAGTGAACAGCACTTCAAAGGAAATTTTTCAATTGTAAAACAGGATTCAAAATTAAGTCACTAAATTTGTAATTTTTCAACAAAAAACGATAAATAATGAAAATTTCGACAAGGATTTTATATGTTTTGTTTTTAGCCTTATTACGGCGCCCTTTTCGAAGGACCCGGATTTCTTCGGGTGTCGTTGGTTGACACTCCGTCTGAGCGATACAGCTATCTTACCGGCTGCTTCATTCCCTCTGAGAATCTTGGAAACTTCTCAAACTCAACTCTTCGAGAAAGTTCTACAAACATCTCGTTCTGCGTGAAACAGGAAGCGTGTACTTATTTCAAACAAGCGCTTCAAATGTGCGCGGAAGATACGCTGGAATCATGCTTTCATGTTCCACAGCGATCTCAATGTACTAACTGTTGTCCGGTGAATCATAATGTTTTGTACAACTTTTATACCGACTGGATTGTCGAAACTGACCCTTTTGATACATGCAGCATGTTCGAAACAATCACAGATTCCTTCAACGTTCGCCAAAACATAACCAGATGCGAGGATTCAAAATTAACTCAAGTTTACCAAGTTTGGCAAGTTGACACGAGTGCGGGATTTCAGAACGGAGAGAATCGGTTCTCATTTTTGAAGTCAGATGAAGTCAAACACCCAACAGTGGGCCGATTGTGGCAAGAGACGGGAGTTGGATTGTGGGTCACGACTACAGAAGTGGTTAATTATGGGTTCAAACCTCTGTACAGAGTGTTGTACGGAAACGGTTTGGGTTAGGAAGATCTAACAGTCATGCTGTTTTTTATTCAACTTTCATTCATTTCCTTTGACCAAAAAGGATTCCGATCACTTTGTGTGCGATATGGTCTCTGTAGTAATGCTCACTCGACACAAAAAGTTGTCAAAATTCTCGCGAATTTTCATCAAACCTTAAGAGACAGTTGAATTTAACAAGCTTCTTGCACAACTTTAAATATAGGATGCATAAAACTATGATATAGCGATAACATCGCCGTTCTTTCAAAATTTTCAAAATCACCTGAATTTTTCTTCGAGTATTAGTAGTTTGAGCAGTTCTTCCCATATTTGGGAGAGGTTCACTAGCTGCAACATGCATAAATATTTTGAATTCAAATTGATGAGTAATACAAGTTTTAGTGGATCTGACCAGCTCCATGGGCTGTCTGTGGATAGACGATGGCCACAATGATCCCGATACAGTTTTTGGTTATTCTGGAACTCAGAAGGCTTCCACTGGTCTCTTCGTATGCACCAATCCCACAGCGTGCCCGACGTTCGAGGAGTTTGAGATGTGCCTGGTTCCCGGTCAGCCTGGAGTCAACCCAATTTCCTGGTGTGTTCCAGCTCTCAAGGGACAATGTCCACTCTCCGGAACTCCTGGTTAGTTTTTCTCAATAGTTTGCCGCCAGATTGTGACAGCTATCTTGTAAAATCGTGAATTGTGGCGGAAATATATGATAACATTACTAGTCTCATTCTGTTATTGATTCGAAGCTAAGATCATATCACTTTTTACACTTGGCAATCTGAATACAAGTCTTGGCCAACACTTCGTAAGTCAGATTTTTAGTCTAAAATGTCGAAAATAGGTCTAGATAACGCAAAAAATTATACAAATTAGGTCCCGACAGTGCGAAAAATAGCCGACAAATCGTCGAAAATAGGTGCGGAAAACGCAAAAATACACCAACGAATCTTCCAAAACAGGTGCGGAAAACGCAAAAAATAACGCACGAATTATCCAAAATAAGTTTTGAAACTCGAAAAATAGCCGATGAATTGTCCAAAATAGGTGCGGAAAACGCGAAAATTATCAAACGAATCTTCAATAAACTGGTCCCGAAAACGCAAAAATTGGACAACAAATCGTCCAAAATTGGCCAGCAAAACGAGAAAATAACCGACAGATCGTCCAAACAAGCCAACAAAAAAGTCAACAAAAAAGCCAAAGGCTACAATCAAATATATTGGCTATTCCCATCATTTATTTTTATACTTGGGTCAAAGCGCTCTAATAACAATGAAAGCACTTCTAAAAGGCAAGCAAACAAAAAATGCAAAACATCTACATTTTTGTGAAATTTTGGCAGAAAATGGGCTGATGATGGGCAAAAATTTTGACGGAAAATGTGCTGAGAATGGCCCAAAAACACCTGAAGTGACCCATCGTGAACCCCGGGTTCCTCTAGTACTCTTTAAAATCATTTGGTATCAGTTGGTTTAAGTTCTGAATGAACCCAGGAAAGTGAGTTAAAATTAACCTCAAAATCGTTACAAAATTTTTCTGACTTGGGATTCAGCTGTCAAGTGTTATCCAAGTCTCAGCCTTTTTTTCAGAATTGCAAGACTTGTGTAGTCTTGCTTAGCACTGAAATCGACTTGGAGTTCGGTCCGGGTTCAAATCCAATCAGCTCTAAACAATGATAATTTACCTTTGTTTTTTAGTCTGTACAACATTATAATCATGACATATTTTTAAGACATTTTATGGTGAATAATGGAACAAAAAAACGTTTTCTGGGTTCAAACTTCTGTGTTTTTAACTTACAACCTCAAAACATCCTTTGCAGCATAAAATGGTACAATGCGTTTATAAAAGGTTAACTTCGCATGAAGTAGGCGCAATTTTGTTATTTCATTGGTTTCCACTCATCCACTCTTGTAAACTTTCTCTCCAAAGTAGTAAATATAATAATGAAACTTCACGATAACTCTTGAAATCAAGTTGACTTTGTAAGAGACCTACTTTCACTCTAATCTAATGCAAAAAGTATTTTTAAGAGATTTTATAACAGAAGATAAAATAATAATAATACGACAACCGCTGTTCACTTCACTTACCACCTGAACAGGTGAACTACCCAGCCTAGTCACTCAAATGAAACACATTTCACGAGTTCATTCTCTCCAAATTGAATAAAAGTATTAATTATTGACTAAACGCGTTGAATAAATTCGTTCATATCTTGATAATATCTTGCCATGTAACATAGCAAGATATTGGCAAGACTATCCCTGATTAAGTACCTGTCTTATCAAGGCTATCAAGTTTCGCTTCACTGGGCAAACGTGAACGCCCGTGTGTTAAGATTTCACAGATAGCACTACCCGTATATCATTCTCCTCCTCTTTCAGACTAGAACTTAACAAATTTTACATTTCTTTTTCAAATAGAAAAGCGATGGAAGCGTATCCAACAATGCAACTGGAATTCAAGGACAATTGCTTGAATTTTACATTTGAAATTTTAGAGAAAACGTTGATTCGAAACAGGCTACATGTAAAACGCTCATATGCAATCCAATTGAATTCCCGACACCATTTGATTTTTATTGATTTTGTATGTTTGCCAATTTTCTATGTCTGCAAGCTTGCAAAGTTGAAAGAAAGTAAAACAGTTGAGAGAACCAGCTGATTCAGTTAATGTGGCGCAGACATCCGTCTTTTGAATTCCACACTGAGGTTTGAAAACCTACTTCTGTGATGTTAATTTATGGCTGGGTGTAAGTCAATGCGTGTTATGAGTTAAGACGCTTCATTTGTTTAAAACAGTAGTTTTTGCTGAAATTCGTATTTTTTTTTGCCTCAAAATATCATTCAGTAATCGAAGTTCACCGCCCGTACCTAAGGTCAGTGACAATCAGTACTAATTCAGAACAATTTCAGAGAAATTTTAAGTTTTAGTACTGATTCAGTAGGTTTTCAGAACCAACTGTGAAGTGATTTATAAATTTCTCTGAATCAGAGTAAAATTCAGAGAAAACATTCAGCATTCTTTTGATTCAGAGGATAATTCAGAGTGAATCACTGAATTAGCTCTAAATCATAGACAAAATCAGTGCAAAATATGACGTGAATTGGACTGTGAATCAGTACTGAACTTCCCTTAGATTTAGGATTGGTTGTATTCATTGCACAAAATTTAGCAATATTAGCTTACAAAAAATATATCTACTTCGAACCTTGCTTGAAAGACGAACTTTCAAATCGCACGGTTAAAAGAATCATTTTGATCACTGCAGACATCTGGCGTTTCAAAGCTTGCACGAGCGTGTTTCAGGTATTCTTTCATTTTAGTTTTTGCATTCTACTCGGCATGGACCGGTGTTTCAATCTCTGCGCCAGACTGCCACGATCTAAACGGTTACAGCCGACTGTGTAACAGAGAGGAGGGATATGTTCCAATAACAGCACACTATAAAACTGCTGTGGTTAGTTTCATCCCTAATTAGTTGCTTCCTTTAATGAGAAGACAGAGCAACACCCGAAAAGGGGTAACCAGATTTGATCAGATAATTTCAAAAAAATCCACAGAGTGAGGAAAATTACGTAAAAATGTGCTTATAGGTCTGGATGCTGGATGATAAATTTAGCACTTTTGAAAAATTCAGCTCATAACTCGGCACATTTTATGCAAAAATTGAGCCTTTTAACAATTAAGTCGAGCAATGCACGAAGAGCAGGAAAAGATTTGGTGAAAAGATTTGTCGAATATTGAGAACTTTAAGTAGATAGTTATGTAAAATTACTTCGCTAAAATTTGTGTCTTGAGCTGCTCTCATTTTAACCTAATTGCAGGGAAAACACCCGCGACGAAATATTGTTCAGTTAACGTCAGCATAGTTCGTTTGAAAAATACAAGGCATCCTTGTTTCAGATGTCATATTTATGAAAGAATAAAACGTAAACGAATAACGTCGGTTGAATTGATCTCAAACGACTGGCGATTGTTTGGCTCAAAAAACTGCCCTCCGCGCCATGAATATCTAGGTCTCCAAAACGCTTTCTGTGAATCGCATACTTGACTACTAGTGAGCTGAAAGGCTCTAAGCGAACTTAATGTCCTCCGGGCGCTACATGTTAATTTCAATTTTGGGGAAGAAAAGTCGACTGGGACAGACGAAAAAACTATCAGACGAAAAACCAGTAGCACAAAAAATTTTATTGAAAAAGACCACCAAGACTAATATAATCGCTATAAGTCAGAGGGGGAGAGGATAGGTAATTTTTTTACCCAAATTGCAAGGCGGAGAAGCTTTGTAACGGCCGAGAAACAGAGACTTGGCCATTTCGAAACAAAATTTTCGTTGAGCATAGCATTTTTATGAATCGAGATGAGAAAAATATTGGTTCCATAACTCATCAACTACAATTCGTTTATCCAACGATAGGACGTGCAATTGAACACGAATTTGGCTAGGAAGCGATTGAGGCCGAAAAGGAAGAAAAAGTAATTTCTTAGGTTCCCAGGCTGAGGTCCATACCCAAATTAAACTAAAATCCAACCCAATCGAACGCACACCCGTGTGCTCCTAGACCGAAATTACAGGTTCTGGACAGTGGCTCGAGCGCACAATAGTCTGGAACATGGTCTGATTGAGGTGTGATTAGAGGTCAATTTGGCCAGGAAGATCTGATCAGAGGTAACTTCGGTCTTGAAGATCTAATCAGAGGCGGAATTGAGCGTACTTGAGTCTGATCAGAGGCCGTTTCGAGCGCCCTTGAGTCTGATCAATTTTTTGCAATTTTATAATGAGTAGGTAATAATATCCCTGCCACAAGCCGGAAAAAGATATCTATTTTGACAAGAGACTCATTTTTAGTCCCTTGCCTTCAATCAGAACTCGCAGGACAAAAAAGTCCTTTTGCTAACAGGTGATCAGCTCCCTTTATAAATAGGACTAGGAAACGTAGATTCAGACGATTGTTATAAATAATTGTCACACTTCATTTTTGGTGCCGGAAAATTTAATCAAAGACTTGTAAAATTTTTTATTTAAAAAACTCATTTCTCAAAAATGCCTTTGATTTTGAATTGACTGCACTGAATTTTCTGCTGGAGACACCGGTTTTTATGAAAAGCATATATTATAACGATACCAAAGTCTCATGCGTGTTTAATTATAATCTCTGATCAGAGGTCACTTCGGTCTGAAAGGTCTGATCATAGTCTGTTAATAGTCTGGACAAATGTCTGTATGTGAGTCTGATCACAAGCGCACTACAGTCCGGACCACGGTCTGGATACGGTCTGGTCAGAAGTCATCCTGGCCTGAAAAGCATCATTGGAGGTCATTTCGGTCTGGAAAATCTGATCAGGGGTCATTTCAGTCTGGTTAGTCTTGTCATATCTCAATTTGGGTCTGGTTCTCAACATTGGTTAGAAGAACCGATTTTTGGTCGAAGATTTTATTATCAAATCAAAGGCTATTAAGGCGTTCCGATAAGCAGCGAAGCATGACATTATCAGGAGTTACCATAACAAGGAGTGCAGTATATTATACAAAGCAAAAATCAGTTATGTTAAATGAAGATGGTCCACACTAAAAATATTTAAGGGAAATTGATCTCAATTTTAACTTAGTTTTTAATTTTGTAATGTATTGAGGACAATAATTCACGTTACAAATAAATTTTTTTATCTTTTTATTGAGAGAGTAATTAATTAGTTTTCATGGAACCAAAATAAGTTTGATGGCCAAGAATCTAACAAAAAAGCAAAAAGAACATTGCTTCCAGTTGTCCTTTTAAAAAAGTAAAGGTAAAGCGGGTCACGAATAGTTTTCATTATCTGACCACTGCCTATATTAATTCTACTATACTTTTAGTTAAAATTGAATGCAAGATGCACTCGTTTTGATAATAGAAACTACATTTCGTTGCTAAAATGGAGTTTCCCAAGTGGTTGGTTCCACCTGACTTTTTCGAGAAATTTTAGCACGTTGTTTTACCTGGTCTAGTTAATTGTTCTATACCTTAAGTTTGCCTCAATTTACATTAATGTCCCTTAATTTTAGCCTAAAATCACATCGACGCACCCTTATTTCAATTTAAATGTTCAAGTGATAAAAGATAAAAATTGCATTAAAACTACCGTAACACGTACCTTAGCTGCGTTTGCTGTCTTTGTTAGTTATAAAATCAAATCAACTTCTTCTCTTGAGGGCATCTTCCTTTTTATTGAATGGAGGACAAAATATACCTGTATTTTTCTGCAGTTCTCATCAGTGCCGGAATCTTTATCTGGATTCTAGAATGAAATAGGCTCTGTGTACAAAAAGGATCATTTTTTTGTAAACGTCAGGCTCTAGAGCAACAATTGCATCCATTTTATTCTAAGTTTTACTTTTTTTCGAGTTTTTGCTTGATATTTGGTTGAATTTTGGTCTGCCTTTTAGACTTCTCAAAATGAGAAACAGGATAAAACGAGAAAACAGTTGCGTTCATTTATAGGTACTTAGCGGGTGATTAACTGAAGCTAGCGAAGAGTCAGAATATAATGACGGGGAGAGGTCAGAATACCTAAAAATTTACCATTTTTCCTTTTTTTATGATCTGAGTCTAAATTTATGGTAATTTTCATCAAATCAAGCACTTTAATAATTGTGCGTGAGCAGTTTTCTGTTTTGCAAGAATATTGGATTTAGAAGATTCCTACAAGATAAACATTCGTTTTATCAAATTCCTACAAGATAAACATTCGTCGTACAAAACTTATGCAAGGTTAACATTCTTCTTACGTTATCTCTGGAAGGTATCATTTCATCCTGTAAAAATAAAGTTGAAAAGGAAAATAGTAAATAATCGGACTGTCGCCAAAGCAGATTCAATTATTTTTCAATAGTGTAAAATTTAAAAACCAAAAATCTACAATTTTTTGCGATAAATTATTTTAATAGCCACTAATAATCAAAGAGTAGGAATTTAATATAATTATTCCGATGTGTTCATCTAAGATGAGTTTAGTTAAGAAACACTTAAATGAAAACAAATAGTTCAGTAACCTGTTGATCCTAAAAGCTCAATCAAAATGTTTTGATTTATTTCATGTGTTTGGAAACTGCAATTTTTTGACAATATGACAAAAATAAACAAACCTATTTTGTTTTGGCAACAGTGTTTTTTTGCCTGTTGTTACAAGTTATATGTTGATATATAGCACGTTACTATGTAAAAAATAGCCCGTGCGCCTGAGGTTGTAAAAGAAATAATCCCACTAAGCTGGGGGAGGGCCAAAACATAATAGATTAATAACTTTGTGCTAAGGCAGTAAATTTTGAAATGCTATCTTGAAGGTCAGTTTTCAAATATGTAAACGGATATTCCTCTCTCAAATGCTCGTAGCAATTTTTCTATTTTTAAATGAAATAGATGAAGAATAGTTCACACAAACAAACAATTGAGGGTGAAGCTGAACCGGACAAACTTGCAAAAATCTTAAAAGATACCTATCTTTTGCGAGATAACTGCATAAATTGATAGATAACCCTCCGGTCTCACCAGAGACATGGAAAAAAATTGGTGAATATTGGCTTGTTTACTCCGTATCTAACGGAACTGTCGCTGAATTTGTTTCCTTATTTTGACAAAACAATCAGAGATAACTATTTAAAGCTGAACATACAAAAGAACAATCAGCTTTAATGATGTTCTATAATTTTTGGCTACTGGAGTCCTGAAACATGTACGTGCTAGTTTTAATGAATATTACTACACGGTTGTTATTACCACCGAGAAGTTATCAAACTCCTAGGCGAAGCCGAGGTGTTATGATAACTTCGAGGACGATAACAACCGTGTGGTAATTTTTTTAATCAACACTTGTTGCGATCATTTCAAAATTGGACAAGTTTTATTGGTTTTTCTTTTTTATTTTTTGTGGACAATTACACTTTCGAAATTAAGTCATTTTTCTTTGGATCTGTTCATCGTCAGACACATACACACCCACATACTTACACACACAAACACACACACACACACACACACACCCACAAACACACGTACACGTACGCACTCACGCACACACACACGCACACTCACGCACAAGCACACGCAAGCGCGCACACACACTATAAACAACACATACAACACACCACACATTCATCACGCACACCACACACAGACCACACACACATCACACATCACATACACACCACACACTCACCAGACACTACACACACCACACACACTACACACACTACACACACCACTCATCACACCCGCACCACACCATCATCTACACACCACACACACACACCACACACACTACACACGCACCACACACACCACACACACCACACAGACCACACCCACACCACACACACCATACATACACACCCCACACACCACCCCACACACACCACACACACACCACACACACACACACCGCACATACTACACACACCACACAGACCACACCCACAGCACACACACCACACGCACAACACACACCACAGACACAACACAATTTTTTTTCAGACTACAATTTATTAAACTGTTTCCATCATTAGACTACGAGTTTATCACCACTCTTTTCTCGCCACTGTTTACTTAGTAACAGTGGCGATGAAAGAGTGTGATAAACTCGTAGTCTAATGCTGAAGTGTTTTTCCAGTGTCGATCGGGCATTAAACTTCATTACACTGGCAGTTTATTTAACTGCTATTATCGCAACAGGTGTTGACTAAAATTCCGTGTCAGATTTCTAGTTTTTCCTGCATACAGTGCCGGATAATTGTTGGCATTCTAAATCTTGCAAAGTGCGTGCTTCAATTATGAGGTTACGTGGCTCTGTTAAAGTCAACTAGAGTTGGCGACTTATATATTCGACCAGTACGCGGTTCAAGGTTAATGCCTGATTTTCTCAGTGACCTCATCAAGTCATGTACCATAAACTTCAGCCATAATTTGATGCAATAGTTAGTGCATCAGTGCATCAGATGCAATAATAGTGCATTTACAGTCGCAGCAGACGAATTTGTAAAAACAAACTTTTTTAGGTGGATGGACTGACTTGGTCCGTGCTACGAGAGGAATTGGATGTAGTGGACCTTGATGGGTACTCTTGGAGCACGGCAATATGGGGATCTAAGGTATTCGATATTTTCTCAATTTAATTAGCCGGGTCATGCCTCAGCACAATTACCCAGGGCAAGAGATCATACAAAAAGACAAATAAAGTCGAAATGGGGGAGGGGAGGGGAATTTCTCCTTATCTTAAATATATGGTCGTGAACACTAGTATTTTCGACACGCAGGGTTTTCATGAGTCTTTTTACCAATTACTTTGGTCCGCATATGGTCGACCTCGGCCTATATGGATCAACTCATAGTCAATCCCGACGATTAAAGCCGACAATAAGTTTGTTCATACCCAATATCGGTCGACCGTGGTATTTTCATACCTGATATTGGTCGCACGTGGTTTTTTTAGAAATCGCACAAGTAGATCTCTCCGTTAGGGCAGATGTATTTGGACTCAGGCAATTTTTTAATTGCTATTGTCATATACCTTTTCAGAGAACTGGATTTAAGAGAATCAAAAGGTTAAAAAACTGATTTTGTAGTTAAATTCATTGAAGAACAGCTAGTGTGAAATTAAGTTAAAAGGAACAGTATTCAAATTCTTTCGAACGTGTTTCAAACGATAAAGGCAGTCTGAACAACTCTTTCTTGATATCAGCTGGTAGTTTTCTAATTGGCATACTGGAGTTGATGAGAAAAATTGGGGATTAGAATTTTACAACTTTCACGTCAAACCATTTCTGGCAAAGCAAACCTAATGATTTCACAGTTATAAAAAAGTTGACCTCGAGACCGTGTCTCTTATCTTTCACTGTTAGCAAAACAGACATAGCAGACATCGTTTTTTACAGTTACTGAAGCAGACAGAGTCTGTACCTCAGTTAACGAAGAACACCTCTTCTTTGTCGTAGTTATCGAAGCAGAGCTGGTCTTTGTCACAGTTACCGAGAAAGACATAGTCTCCATCAGAGTTACCAGAGAACACATCGTCTCTGCCACTGTTACCGAAGCAGACCTTCTCTCTGTCTCAGTTACTGAAACAGACATCGTCTGTGTCTCCTTTAAGGACGCAGAGCTTGTCCCTGTAGCAATTACCGAGGCAAACTTTGTCTCTGCCATAGTTTGGGAAGCAGACTTCACCTCTGATGCGGGTAACAAAGCAAAAATCATCTCTGTCACAGTTAACAAAGCAAAAAAATGCCTCTGCCAAAAGCGTCGAAACAGAACTAGTCTCTGTTATAGTTATCGATGTTGACATTTTCTCTGTCGCGGTTACCAAAGCTGACTTTGTCTCTACCACAGCTTCTGAAGCAGACCAGGTGTCTGCAATAGATAGCGAATTAGACATCAACTTTTTCACAGTCACGGAAGCAGATATGGTCTCTGTGTTCATTAGCGAAGTAGAAATTGCCATTATCAAAGTTAACGAAGCAGATTTAGTCTTGGCCAAATTTATCGAAGCAGACATCATCTCTTGCACAGTAACCAAAGCAGACGTCGTCTCTGTCACAATTATCGGAGTTGACATCGTCATTATCACAGTTAAAGTAGCAGAAGTTGTCTCTGTCACAGTAATGGAAACAAGCCTAGTCTCAGTCATCGAAGCAGATAGAAACTCTGACAGAATTAAGGAAACAGCCCTCGTCTCTGTCACAGATACTGAATTAGAAACCGTGTTTGTCTCAGCTAGCGAAGAAGACGCAGCCTCTGTCAATATTACCACTCGTCCTTATCACAAGGGTTAGAAGTCAGAGAATGGTAGAACATTTGGCTGATTGTTCATTGCAAAAAAACAGTGGGGAACGAATTCAATACGAGTTTAAGAACTGGTTTTATTAACTTTCAGTAATTGTTTCTCGCTTCTCAAAACAATCTATCAAGACTTTATATCAATCTGCCACCAATTACAGTAGTAAAAACGTTAAATTGTCTTATTTCAAAGTGCGGTACTCTGAGGACTTCTTTTGAGAAATCAGCATAAAAATCTCGGATTTCGGAGTTGGAATCATGACCATCGCTGCGTGGTTTTGCCTCAAACATAAATCCATATTATTTTGTTCAGATCTATTGTTAACCAAATCGTGTTGATACGCTCTTTGTCATGTTTAAAAATTTTCAGCTAATTTCATATCACTGTTCCAAGAACTATGAAATAATTCTAGCGAGATAGGAAAAACAGGTATGTTATTCTGTGCCTTCCTTTAACCAATTTTTTTTAATGATATGAAGTTATATTGTAGTTACATTTCATGTGGACAATTTTTGTGTCTTTTGACTTTGCAAGACAGGATAGGCAAAACTAAACAGAGATCTTGAGCAGTTTTGAACAGCTGAAAAAAGAAAATAGGCAGTCCTATTGGTCCTCTTGATTTCGTCACATGCAATAAACTGTAATGAAAATTCAATTCAATGAGTTTATGACTTGCATTTCTTGACAGATTGAAATTAATTAATGCATCTGATGGCCAAACACACCATGGGAAGTGCCAAGAAAAATTGATGCGGATCTGGTTGTTTAAGGTTCCCTTCTACGGTTGGGAAAAAGTGACAAGCTATTTCGTGAGTGCTGAGAACACGACATGTCTTGTACCGGAGAGACTCAAGGACCACTTCGACACTCTAACCAGTGTCATGATACCACAGTTTGACGTCTACATTTGCACTGCACGGGAGTACTGCCCCGACATACACTTTCAACGGACAGATTGCTACACCACCAACTCGGATCTATTTCGGTAACAAATGTTAACTCCAGTTCTTGTTCAAAGTTACGAAATGAAGATAAGCGAAGTTCTTAATGATGACACGAAAAAATTTCCGGTCATGAAAAAAGCAGTAATAATTGGTTTTGCGATAGCAGGAATATCGCCCCAATGATTCCGGATTTATTATCGTTTCAGATTTTTTATTTGACAGCTAATCAGAATCTTCATTGTTTCAGATAATAATTCAGTATTCCGATATACTATCGTTTAAGAGCTTTAATCTTATCAATGTATTGATGTTTTCATTTGTTCATTTATTTTGGTATAAACTGTGTCAACAGATATCGGTGTGGTCAATCAACAAGTACATTGATACTTCAACATGGAGCAATTCATTATAAAGAGAATATTGGAGGCTTCAAGTAAGATCGCCATTGTTCTTTTATTAAAAAGAACAACTTAAGGTAGAAAAATTATACTCGAATATTTTTTAGACTAGTGGTAGGTGCTGCAAATAGCACCTAAAAGCTACCATTATAATTTTGAACAAAGAAAATGTCAAGTATTGTTAATAAAAAATTTTTAAGGGGTAAAATCAATTATTGGGATAGATTTCTGTTCCGAACCCACTTGTGGGGGGAGAATCTATATACTCAAATCGGTTTTTTTGTTAATACAATTTTGGCCGATCGATATATTCATCGTAGAGAAAAGTGAGTAAAACCGCTAAAAAGCACGTCCAGCGTAGAGTTCGGAGTTAAAAAGACTTTTTGATTTTCAGTTTTCCGAGGAGTTAACGAGGTTTAAAGTTTTGTGTGAACACATGATATTTGGAATGATTTTGGTTCAATTTAGCGAAATTTTTGTTCAAATTAAAATTTTTTCTATATATATTATAATTCAAAATTACATTTTATAACACAAATGAAACAATTTTGTGTTTCTAATAGACGAAAGATCATAGAAAAAAATTAGTTTTTGCCACACAGGGAATTTTACTATAAAAAATTCGATTTGTATTTGAGAGCTGACATTTTAAAAACCATTTCATGTTTTTTTCGAGTCAATTAGAGGTTGGTCACTTTTCAAATCAAGGTTCTGTTCATGACAAATCTAATTTAGAGTCAAATGATCCTCAAAGAAGAAACAATTTTTTCAAGGAATCGGTCATGTTTTTTACGGCTCTGAGTATGAGTTTTTGTAATTTTTATTTAATTTTTGGTATTCTTTTTGAAATTTTGGAAAAATTTTGTTGTCCAATGACATAGATTCGTGGACTAAAAGTACAAGAGGCTTCCTAAAGTGCGGTAAGTGAACCTATGTATTAATTTGAGTCGACAGCTGGTGGCTGTTAAGAGTTTAAAAATAATTTTTCTTAAAAAATTTTTTTCGCTAAAGTTATCAGGAGTTTATTTTGTTTCTGTGAACTTTAAGTCAGTCTCAATATTGACAAGGCTCACTGTTTCTCTACTGCAACCAGAATTTTAGCGGGTTTATCTTTAACCATTGTCTTTATGACTTCGATGTTACGACTTATCATAACTTTTTTAAAACTGTTGATTATTTTGGATATTTCTTCATATTTTTGGTTCCCGTTGAAATATTTATCACATTATCCTATCATTTACATTTCACTTTGGCTGATAGAAGATGTTCAGTTGATCAAAAATATGTTTTTCAGAGAAAAACCTAAGGTTTTAACGGCCTCGACAATGCCTTATAGTGATGACTTATTGATGGTTTAATAATGAGAGAAATTATTGCCCTCTCATTGAGGCATAATTTATTTTAAATTGTTTTTTATTAACTTCGATTGAAAGCTATTGAATTTCATTTTATGGCTGTGATATTACGGCTCTTCTCAAAAATTTCGTGGTTCTAAATTATTTGCTCATACTTGTTGGTTGTGTCGAAGTCATAATTTTACAAAAAATCCCTTGTTATTAATTTTTTTTTTCAAAAATGAAAAAGTTTCAGTGAATAGTTCATTTTTTAACGGCTTTACACGTTTCCATCTCAATTGTTTCTTCAATTTGCTCTTTTTGTGTGTTTATTTTTTATGTAGTCGTAAAAAGCTAAGAGGTCTCATAAGCTTTTAACTGAAAGTTGAAATAATGAAGATACTCAATGCAGTAAGTTAATAGAAAATAGCCATAAAATTTCTGACATTATTTCAATTCAAATACTTTTTTAAACTATAGTTTTTGTTCTTTTATTTGTCAACTTGTATCTATTTCTCATCATCGAGAGGCCCCATCCACTACCTTGAAATTCGATTTTTACCGTGTATTTTGATATTACGGCGTAACTGATATTTTGTTTGCCGGACAAGAAGCGTTTTAAAAAAAGTTTTGTTAGTGGTCTGTAATTGTGTTCCTTTTCTCTTCTTAAAACAAATCCGCCTAATAACAGATTCCACTTATTTTCAAATGAAGCCCAAGTGAACATTTTAAATCTTTCAGTATAATTTTACTTGAATTAATTAAACAACTTTTGAAATAAAAAAACATAAAATTGAGATAACAGTTAAAGATTTTAATGGCTTCATTAGTTTTTGTTTTAGTGAATTGTTTGTAACGTTTTCAGTTTTTCTTAATCTTTAGTCAGTTTCTGTTGTTTGGTCTAACCAAAGACAGCTCCTATTGTTTGGTTATTTTAGTAAATGTATTATAGAGAATTTTTCCGTTAAAAGCTAATGGTTTTTAAGACGTTTGAAAATATTTGGTTTAAATGATTTTGGCTGAGTTTTGAAATTTACTTCAATATTTGATCTTTCATTATTCAAACAATTTAGTAGTTTGTGTAACATCTTTTTTAATTCAAAGATCAATTTTTGATCTTCTCTTCATTTGGTTGACAGTTAAGTGGAAAATATAGATGAGCGCGGGTCGAAACATCATGTGCACATTAACGAGCTTCCTCTTTAATCGTTTAAACTCCAATGCGGTATAAATTTTAGTGTGTAAGACTTGACAAAGTGTCTAAAAACAATTCTTAGAAATTTGGTCAGGTATTGATAGTACTATGAAATTTTTAAAATTACTGGGAATCTCTGAGGGTAACATGAAGTGCGCTCTTGATTACGGGAACCAGCTCCATGTCTGCTTCCAATGTCTGCTTCACATCTGATCACTATCGAACCTAACTCTTGTCATAAGCTATTGGATGCGTTAATAATTTTCTTTTCAAAAATCCAAGAAATATTATGATTTGAATAAAATTAAACCGAATTCCTCTGCCTGAATCTGTGTCTTGGAATAATGCATATGCTTGTACACTAACTGAATCAAGCAGGCAGGTTTGGAAAAGGTGTAAACAACAAAGAAGTTTGATGAACGAGCTCAAACGTTCTCATGGCGAGCTATTCTCTAATAGGTAGTCTTCCAGACAAGTGTGACGAGTAATTATCACCCAAATTGAGTTGTCGTTTTATGTCGGATCGTTTCTCTTATTTTTCCAATTTTCTCTACGGTGTTTTTGAAATCATCTCTGATGTTTGGAGTGTAAATAGTTAAGATTCACTTTGGCGGCAGTGGTTGGGCGCATTTCTGATTCGATTTGGTAGAGCTTATGTGATCGGATCTACTTTGTTCATGTGATTCCGAGGTACCCAGTAAGTCTCAGCGGCTTTACATCTGGGGTCCGAATCTAGTGCTGGTTACTTACTTGTTTGTTGAACAAAATGTTCAATTTAAGGGCGGGTGTGTCGGAGCCTTCCAATTCTGACGTTGTTTTGTGTGTTCTTGGTCGTTTTGCCTTCTTCGGGAGTCACATGTTCATCGAAAACTTTTGGCTCTACTGATTCGGCTCCAGTGCTTTTTAAAAACTTAATACTTCTACAATTTGAGAATCGGTTTGTGAATAGTTTGAAGAATTTTTTCAGGTTTAATTTTTTTGGTGAGTAAAAATCTATTTGAATTTTTCTGTATTTACAAGTTAATTTTTTTGATTCACTAAAGTCAGTTCACCTCTTCCTTATGTTTTTTTTTCAATAACTGTTTCCATATAAAACCAAATTGCGATATTCGATTCCGAGGGCGAGGTGTGAACGCTAAAAATTGCTACAAAATTTCACCGCTAAATTTACCGCAAATTTTACAAAAATTCAACGCTTTCACCGCATTCATCGCTAAAAGATGTGGGCGCTTTGCGATTCACCGCAATTCTTACATTATTTTTTGACAAATCGTCGACCCGGGTTGTCCAATATGCATGAGGAGCGGTACAGATGCGAACGCCTCTTTTGAAGTATCACTTTGGTTTGTTTTTTAGCTATATGGATTACATTTGTTTCGAAGCTGCATCAAAAAAATGGCTATTATGAATCTTGTTTGTGCGATCTAGAAACGTTTTCATGAAGGTTTAAGTTTACATGTTTTCCGATTTGGGATCGTTATACGAATCATGTTGCAGCATTTTTTTAATATAATTTTTATCGTTTGCTCTAACGTATCACAAAGTCTTAAATTAGGAGCCATCGGTTTCATAGTTTAAGTTAGTTGATGTAAGTTTTGCCCGGTTTTTGTTTGTGAAGTATGTTGATAAAAAAGTTTATGATCCAACTCCACTTCAAATTTTCTTTCCAATAAGCAGTACTTAATTTTTTTTCGTATTCTGACTCGTATTCTGCAAACAATGGCGAGCTTTTCTATTTCATTGAATCTCGTTGACCTCGGTTTTATTTAGTGTTCTCCCTGTGTGCGATTGGTTCTCGAATTTTGTCCACTTTAGTTTGCTATAGTTTGGTTCCGAGGACCAATGCCCAGGTTGAGGTGCCATCCGGAAGTGACCTCCGATCAAACCGTGCCAGACGAAAGTAACCTCTGATCAGACCATCCCAGACGAAAGTAACCTCTGATCAGACTAATGTGCGCTCAAAACACCGTGTGCGCTAAATGTGCGCTCAAAACTGTCTCTGATCATACCGTTCCCATCCTGAAGTGACCTCTGATCAGACCCAAATCAGACCATCGAAAGACGATTGTGCAACCATGGCCCAGACGAAACCCAGACCATTGTCCAGACGATTGTGCGCGTCAGATGACCTCTGATCAGACTATCCCCAGACCCAAGTGCCACTGATCAGACCATCCTCTGAACATCTTCCGACCAACTCCAGACCATCGTCCAGACAGTTGTGCGACCATGGCCCAGATGATTGTGCGCTTCAGATGACCTCTGATCAGACTATCCCCAGATCCAAGTGCCACTGATCAGACCATCTTTTGAACATCTTCCAACCAACTCCAGACCATCGTCCAGACGATTGTGCAACCATGGCCCAGACGATTGTGCGCTTCAGATGACATCTGATCGGACTATCCCCAGATCCAAATGCCACTAATCAGACCATCTTCTGAACATCTTCCGACCACCTCCAGACCACCGTCCAGACGATTGTGCAACCATGACCCAGACGATTGTGCGCTTCAGATGACCTCTGATCAGACTATCCCCAGATCCAAGTGCCACTGATCAGACCATCTTTTGAACATCTTCCAACTAACTCCAGACCATCGTCCAGACGATTGTGCAACCATGGCCCAGACGATTGTGCGCTTCAGATGACCTCTGATCGGACTATCCCCAGACCCAAATGCCACTGATCAGACAATCTTCTGAACATCTTCCGACCACCTCCAGACCATCGTCCAGACAATTGTTTGCGTCA
>NW_027452112.1:0-17500 GCF_964194025.1 Convolutriloba macropyga
CTTGCTCAATCGTGCTTGCTGAAGGCGCGATCAAGCTTTAGTTAGCTTCTCGTACTTCCTCTTGGCCTCTCTAGGAGGACCAGACAGACCTCTCGGTCTATCGTTTAGCTTCAGTCCTGCTCGATCTAGCTTTCCCAAGGCTCGATCTAGCTCTATTCGCCCTGCTAGAGGGCTCTCTAAGACCCCTCGGTCTTAGTGTTAGCTCCGGTACAGCTCGGTCGTGCTTGCTGAAGGCCCGATCAAGCTTTAGTTAGATTCTCGTACTTTCTCTTGGCCTCTATAGGAGGACCAGACAGACCTCTCGGTCTATCGTTTAGCTTCAGTCCTGCTTGATCTAGCTTTCCCAAGGCTCGATCTAGCTCTATTCGCCCTGCTAGAGGGCTCTCTAAGACCCCTCGGTCTTAGTGTTAGCTCCGGTACAGCTCGGTCGTGCTTGCTGAAGGCCCGATCAAGCTTTAGTTAGCTTCTCGTACTTTCTCTTGGCCTCTCTAGGAGGACCAGACAGACCTCTCGGTCTATCGTTTAGCTTCAGTCCTGCTCGATCTAGCTTTCCCAAGGCTCGATCTAGATCTATTCGCCCTGCTAGAGGGCTCTCTAAGACCCCTCGGTCTTAGTGTTAGCTCCGGTACAGCTCGGTCGTGCTTGCTGAAGGCCTGATCAAGCTTTAGTTAGCTTCTCGTACTTTCTCTTGGCCTCTCTAGGAGGACCAGACAGACCTTTCGGTCTCTTGCTTAGCTTCAGTCCTGCTCGATCTAGCTTTCCCAAGGCTCGATCTAGCTCTATTCGCCCCGCTAGAGGGCTCTCTAAGACCCCTCGGTCTTAGTGTTAACTCCTGTAATGCCTAACCAAGCTTACTACAGGCCTTGGTCAGGTCTTTATCGGTCACCGATTAGTAACAGACCGATCATGGGGCCTTCCACCCTATCCGGGTTGAGGTCTTTAGTCCAGCCATATTTTGACAAGACACCTCCCCCTAATAATGCCCCACACATAGAAATACTGTCCATGCAGTATTTAACTTGTGTTTTTTCTAAAATTTGATTTTCACTTTTTGGAGGTTCATTTGCTCCTCTGACACTCTTTCAGCTTCAATCTTACTCGATCTAGCTTTCCCAAGGCTCGATCTAGCTCTATTCGCCCCACCAGAGGGCTCTCTAAGACACTTCGGTCTTAGTGTTAGCTCCGGTCTTGCTCAATCGTGCTTGCTGAAGGCGCGATCAAGCTTTAGTTAGCTTCTCGTACTTTCTCTTGGCCTCTCTAGGAGGACCAGACAGACCTCTCGGTCTATCGTTTAGCTTCAGTCCTGCTCGATCTAGCTTTCCCAAGGCTCGATCTAGCTCTATTCGCCCCGCTAGAGGGCTCTCTAAGACCCCTCGGTCTTAGTGTTAGCTCCGGTACAGCTCGGTCGTGCTTGCTGAAGGCCCGATCAAGCTTTAGTTGGCTTCTCGTACTTTCTCTTGGCCTCTCTAGGAGGACCAGACAGACCTCTCGGTCTCTTGCTTAGCTTCAGTCCTGCTCGATCTAGCTTGCCCAAGGCTTGATCAAGCTCTATTCGCCCCGCTAGAGGGCTCTCTAAGACCCCTCGGTCTTAGTGTTAGCTCCGGTACAGCTCGGTCGTGCTTGCTGAAGGCCCGATCAAGCTTTAGTTAGCTTCTCGTTTTTTCTCTTGGCCTCTCTAGGAGGACCAGACAGACCTCTCGGTCTATCGTTTAGCTTCAGTCCTGCTCGATCTAGCTTTCCCAAGGCTCGATCTAGCTCTATTCGCCCCGCTAGAGGGCTCTCTAAGACCCCTCGGTCTTAGTGTTAGCTCCGGTACAGCTCGGTCGTGCTTGCTGAAGGCCCGATCAAGCTTTAGTTGGCTTCTCGTACTTTCTCTTGGCCTCTCTAGGAGGACCAGACAGACCTCTCGGTCTATCCTTTAGCTTCAGTCCTGCTCGATCTAGCTTTCCCAAGGCTCGATCTAGCTCTATTCGCCCCGCTAGAGGGCTCTCTAAGACCCCTCGGTCTTAGTGTTATCTCCTGTAATGCCTAACCAAGCTTACTACAGGCCTTGGTCAGGTCTTTATCGGTCACCGATTAGTAACAGACCGATCATAGGGCCTTCCACCCTATCTGGGTTGAGGTCTTTAGTCCAGCCATATTTTGACAAGACACCTCCCCCTAATAATGCCCCACACATAGAATTACTGTTTATGCAGCTTTTCACTTGTGAAATTTTTAATTTTCGCAATTATTATAGAATAAGTGTTTGCGCAGCTTTTCATAGGTCGAGCTCTAGCTAGCTAGCTCAAGCTAGCTAGCTAGCTCAAGCTCAAGCTATCTAGCTCAAGCTCAAGCCAGCTAGCTCAAGCTCAAGCTAGCTAGCTAGCTCAAGCTCAAGCTAGCTAGCTAGCTCAAGCTCAAGCTAGCTAGCTCAAGCTCAAGCTAGCTAGCTCAAGCTCAAGCTAGCTAGCTAGCTCAAGCTCAAGCTCAAGCTAGCTAGCTCAAGCTCAAGCTCAAGCTAGCTAGCTAGCTCAAGCTCAAGCTAGCTAGCTAGCTCAAGCTCAAGCTAGCTAGCTAGCTCAAGCTCAAGCTAGCTAGCTCAAGCTCAAGCTCAAGCTCAAGCTAGCTAGCTAGCTCAAGCTAGCTAGCTAGCTCAAGCTCAAGCTAGCTAGCTAGCTCAAGTTCAAGCTAGCTAGCTAGCTCAAGCTCAAGCTAGCTAGCTAGCTCAAGCTCAAGCTAGCTAGCTCAAGCTCAAGCTAGCTAGCTCAAGCTCAAGCTAGCTAGCTAGCTCAAGCTCAAGCTCAAGCTAGCTAGCTCAAGCTCAAGCTCAAGCTAGCTAGCTAGCTCAAGCTCAAGCTAGCTAGCTAGCTCAAGCTCAAGCTCAAGCTAGCTAGCTAGCTCAAGTTCAAGCTAGCTAGCTAGCTCAAGCTCAAGCTAGCTAGCTCAAGCTCAAGCTAGCTAGCTCAAGCTCAAGCCAGCTAGCTCAAGCTCAAGCTCAAGCTAGCTAGCTAGCTCAAGCACAAGCTAGCTAGCTAGCTCAATCTCAAGCTAGCTAGCTCAAGCTCAAGCTAGCTAGCTCAAGCTCAAGCTAGCTAGCTAGCTCAAGCTCAAGCTCAAGCTAGCTAGCTCAAGCTCAAGCTCAAGCTAGCTAGCTAGCTCAAGCTCAAGCTAGCTAGCTAGCTCAAGCTCAAGCTCAAGCTAGCTAGCTCAAGCTCAAGCTCAAGCTAGCTAGCTAGCTCAAGCTCAAGCTGGCTAGCTAGCTCAAGCTCAAGCTAGCTAGCTAGCTCAAGCTCAAGCTAGCTAGCTCAAGCTCAAGCTCAAGCTCAAGCTAGCTAGCTAGCTCAAGCTAGCTAGCTAGCTCAAGCTCAAGCTAGCTAGCTAGCTCAAGTTCAAGCTAGCTAGCTAGCTCAAGCTCAAGCTAGCTAGCTAGCTCAAGCTCAAGCTAGCTAGCTCAAGCTCAAGCTAGCTAGCTCAAGCTCAAGCTAGCTAGCTAGCTCAAGCTCAAGCTCAAGCTAGCTAGCTCAAGCTCAAGCTCAAGCTAGCTAGCTAGCTCAAGCTCAAGCTAGCTAGCTAGCTCAAGCTCAAGCTAGCTAGCTAGCTCAAGTTCAAGCTAGCTAGCTAGCTCAAGCTCAAGCTAGCTAGCTCAAGCTCAAGCTAGCTAGCTCAAACTCAAGCTAGCTAGCTAGCTCAAGTTCAAGCTAGCTAGCTAGCTCAAGCTCAAGCTAGCTAGCTAGCTCAAGCTCAAGCTAGCTAGCTCAAGCTCAAGCTAGCTAGCTCAAGCTCCAGCTAGCTAGCTAGCTCAAGCTCAAGCTCAAGCTAGCTAGCTCAAGCTCAAGCTCAAGCTAGCTAGCTAGCTCAAGCTCAAGCTAGCTAGCTAGCTCAAGCTCAAGCTAGCTAGCTAGCTCAAGTTCAAGCTAGCTAGCTAGCTCAAGCTCAAGCTAGCTAGCTCAAGCTCAAGCTAGCTAGCTCAAGCTCAAGCCAGCTAGCTCAAGCTCAAGCTCAAGCTAGCTAGCTAGCTCAAGCACAAGCTTGCTAGCTAGCTCAAGCTCAAGCTAGCTAGCTCAAGCTCAAGCTAGCTAGCTCAAGCTCAAGCTAGCTAGCTCAAGCTCAAGCTCAAGCTAGCTAGCTAGCTCAAGCACAAGCTTGCTAGCTAGCTCAAGCTCAAGCTAGCTAGCTCAAGCTCAAGCTAGCTAGCTCAAGCTCAAGCTAGCTAGCTAGCTCAAGCTCAAGCTCAAGCTAGCTAGCTCAAGCTCAAGCTCAAGCTAGCTAGCTGGCTCAAGCTCAAGCTAGCTAGCTAGCTCAAGCTCAAGCTAGCTAGCTAGCTCAAGCTCAAGCTAGCTAGCTCAAGCTCAAGCTCAAGCTAGCTAGCTAGCTCAAGCTAGCTAGCTAGCTCAAGCTCAAGCTAGCTAGCTAGCTCAAGTTCAAGCTAGCTAGCTAGCTCAAGCTCAAGCTAGCTAGCTAGCTCAAGCTCAAGCTAGCTAGCTCAAGCTCAAGCTAGCTAGCTCAAGCTCAAGCTAGCTAGCTAGCTCAAGCTCAAGCTCAAGCTAGCTAGCTCAAGCTCAAGCTCAAGCTAGCTAGCTAGCTCAAGCTCAAGCTAGCTAGCTAGCTCAAGCTCAAGCTAGCTAGCTAGCTCAAGTTCAAGCTAGCTAGCTAGCTCAAGCTCAAGCTAGCTAGCTCAAGCTCAAGCTAGCTAGCTCAAGCTCAAGCCAGCTAGCTCAAGCTCAAGCTCAAGCTAGCTAGCTAGCTCAAGCACAAGCTAGCTAGCTAGCTCAAGCTCAAGCTAGCTAGCTCAAGCTCAAGCTAGCTAGCTCAAGCTCAAGCTAGCTAGCTAGCTCAAGCTCAAGCTCAAGCTAGCTAGCTCAAGCTCAAGCTCAAGCTAGCTAGCTAGCTCAAGCTCAAGCTAGCTAGCTAGCTCAAGCTCAAGCTAGCTAGCTCAAGCTCAAGCTCAAGCTAGCTAGCTAGCTCAAGCTCAAGCTAGCTAGCTAGCTCAAGCTCAAGCTAGCTAGCTAGCTCAAGCTCAAGCTAGCTAGCTCAAGCTCAAGCTCAAGCTCAAGCTAGCTAGCTAGCTCAAGCTAGCTAGCTAGCTCAAGCTCAAGCTAGCTAGCTAGCTCAAGTTCAAGCTAGCTAGCTAGCTCAAGCTCAAGCTAGCTAGCTAGCTCAAGCTCAAGCTAGCTAGCTCAAGCTCAAGCTAGCTAGCTCAAGCTCAAGCTAGCTAGCTAGCTCAAGCTCAAGCTCAAGCTAGCTAGCTCAAGCTCAAGCTCAAGCTAGCTAGCTAGCTCAAGCTCAAGCTAGCTAGCTAGCTCAAGCTCAAGCTAGCTAGCTAGCTCAAGTTCAAGCTAGCTAGCTAGCTCAAGCTCAAGCTAGCTAGCTCAAGCTCAAGCTAGCTAGCTCAAACTCAAGCTAGCTAGCTAGCTCAAGTTCAAGCTAGCTAGCTAGCTCAAGCTCAAGCTAGCTAGCTAGCTCAAGCTCAAGCTAGCTAGCTCAAGCTCAAGCTAGCTAGCTCAAGCTCAAGCTAGCTAGCTAGCTCAAGCTCAAGCTCAAGCTAGCTAGCTCAAGCTCAAGCTCAAGCTAGCTAGCTAGCTCAAGCTCAAGCTAGCTAGCTAGCTCAAGCTCAAGCTAGCTAGCTAGCTCAAGTTCAAGCTAGCTAGCTAGCTCAAGCTCAAGCTAGCTAGCTCAAGCTCAAGCTAGCTAGCTCAAGCTCAAGCCAGCTAGCTCAAGCTCAAGCTCAAGCTAGCTAGCTAGCTCAAGCACAAGCTTGCTAGCTAGCTCAAGCTCAAGCTAGCTAGCTCAAGCTCAAGCTAGCTAGCTCAAGCTCAAGCTAGCTAGCTCAAGCTCAAGCTCAAGCTAGCTAGCTAGCTCAAGCACAAGCTTGCTAGCTAGCTCAAGCTCAAGCTAGCTAGCTCAAGCTCAAGCTAGCTAGCTCAAGCTCAAGCTAGCTAGCTAGCTCAAGCTCAAGCTCAAGCTAGCTAGCTCAAGCTCAAGCTCAAGCTAGCTAGCTAGCTCAAGCTCAAGCTAGCTAGCTAGCTCAAGCTCAAGCTAGCTAGCTAGCTCAAGCTCAAGCTAGCTAGCTCAAGCTCAAGCTCAAGCTAGCTAGCTAGCTCAAGCTAGCTAGCTAGCTCAAGCTCAAGCTAGCTAGCTAGCTCAAGTTCAAGCTAGCTAGCTAGCTCAAGCTCAAGCTAGCTAGCTAGCTCAAGCTCAAGCTATCTAGCTCAAGCTCAAGCTAGCTAGCTCAAGCTCAAGCTAGCTAGCTAGCTCAAGCTCAAGCTCAAGCTAGCTAGCTCAAGCTCAAGCTCAAGCTAGCTAGCTAGCTCAAGCTCAAGCTAGCTAGCTAGCTCAAGCTCAAGCTAGCTAGCTAGCTCAAGTTCAAGCTAGCTAGCTAGCTCAAGCTCAAGCTAGCTAGCTCAAGCTCAAGCTAGCTAGCTCAAGCTCAAGCCAGCTAGCTCAAGCTCAAGCTCAAGCTAGCTAGCTAGCTCAAGCTCAAGCTCAAGCTCAAGCTAGCTAGCTAGCTCAAGTTCAAGCTAGCTAGCTAGCTCAAGCTCAAGCTAGCTAGCTCAAGCTCAAGCTAGCTAGCTCAAGCTCAAGCCAGCTAGCTCAAGCTCAAGCTCAAGCTAGCTAGCTAGCTCAAGCTCAAGCTAGCTAGCTCAAGCTCAAGCTAGCTAGCTAGCTAGCTCAAGCTCAAGCTCAAGCTAGCTAGCTCAAGCTCAAGCTCAAGCTAGCTAGCTCAAGCTCAAGCTCAAGCTAGCTAGCTCAAGCTCAAGCTCAAGCTAGCTAGCTCAAGCCCAAGCTCAAGCTAGCTAGCTAGCTCAAGCTCAAGCTAGCTAGCTCAAGCTCAAGCTCAAGCTCAAGCTAGCTAGCTAGCTAGCTCAAGCTCAAGCTCAAGCTAGCTAGCTAGCTCAAGCTCAAGCTAGCTAGCTCAAGCTCAAGCTAGCTAGCTAGCTCAAGTTCAAGCTAGCTAGCTAGCTCAAGCTCAAGCTAGCTAGCTAGCTCAAGCTCAAGCTAGCTAGCTCAAGCTCAAGCTAGCTAGCTCAAGCTCAAGCTAGCTAGCTAGCTCAAGCTCAAGCTCAAGCTAGCTAGCTCAAGCTCAAGCTCAAGCTAGCTAGCTAGCTCAAGCTCAAGCTAGCTAGCTAGCTCAAGCTCAAGCTAGCTAGCTAGCTCAAGTTCAAGCTAGCTAGCTAGCTCAAGCTCAAGCTAGCTAGCTCAAGCTCAAGCTAGCTAGCTCAAACTCAAGCTAGCTAGCTAGCTCAAGTTCAAGCTAGCTAGCTAGCTCAAGCTCAAGCTAGCTAGCTAGCTCAAGCTCAAGCTAGCTAGCTCAAGCTCAAGCTAGCTAGCTCAAGCTCAAGCTAGCTAGCTAGCTCAAGCTCAAGCTCAAGCTAGCTAGCTCAAGCTCAAGCTCAAGCTAGCTAGCTAGCTCAAGCTCAAGCTAGCTAGCTAGCTCAAGCTCAAGCTAGCTAGCTAGCTCAAGTTCAAGCTAGCTAGCTAGGTCAAGCTCAAGCTAGCTAGCTCAAGCTCAAGCTAGCTAGCTCAAGCTCAAGCCAGCTAGCTCAAGCTCAAGCTCAAGCTAGCTAGCTAGCTCAAGCACAAGCTTGCTAGCTAGCTCAAGCTCAAGCTAGCTAGCTCAAGCTCAAGCTAGCTAGCTCAAGCTCAAGCTAGCTAGCTCAAGCTCAAGCTCAAGCTAGCTAGCTAGCTCAAGCACAAGCTTGCTAGCTAGCTCAAGCTCAAGCTAGCTAGCTCAAGCTCAAGCTAGCTAGCTCAAGCTCAAGCTAGCTAGCTAGCTCAAGCTCAAGCTCAAGCTAGCTAGCTCAAGCTCAAGCTCAAGCTAGCTAGCTAGCTCAAGCTCAAGCTAGCTAGCTAGCTCAAGCTCAAGCTAGCTAGCTAGCTCAAGCTCAAGCTAGCTAGCTCAAGCTCAAGCTCAAGCTAGCTAGCTAGCTCAAGCTAGCTAGCTAGCTCAAGCTCAAGCTAGCTAGCTAGCTCAAGTTCAAGCTAGCTAGCTAGCTCAAGCTCAAGCTAGCTAGCTAGCTCAAGCTCAAGCTAGCTAGCTCAAGCTCAAGCTAGCTAGCTCAAGCTCAAGCTAGCTAGCTAGCTCAAGCTCAAGCTCAAGCTAGCTAGCTCAAGCTCAAGCTCAAGCTAGCTAGCTAGCTCAAGCTCAAGCTAGCTAGCTAGCTCAAGCTCAAGCTAGCTAGCTAGCTCAAGTTCAAGCTAGCTAGCTAGCTCAAGCTCAAGCTAGCTAGCTCAAGCTCAAGCTAGCTAGCTCAAGCTCAAGCCAGCTAGCTCAAGCTCAAGCTCAAGCTAGCTAGCTAGCTCAAGCTCAAGCTCAAGCTAGCTAGCTAGCTCAAGTTCAAGCTAGCTAGCTAGCTCAAGCTCAAGCTAGCTAGCTCAAGCTCAAGCTAGCTAGCTCAAGCTCAAGCCAGCTAGCTCAAGCTCAATCTCAAGCTAGCTAGCTAGCTCAAGCTCAAGCTAGCTAGCTCAAGCTCAAGCTAGCTAGCTAGCTAGCTCAAGCTCAAGCTCAAGCTAGCTAGCTCAAGCTCAAGCTCAAGCTAGCTAGCTCAAGCTCAAGCTCAAGCTAGCTAGCTCAAGCTCAAGCTCAAGCTAGCTAGCTCAAGCTCAAGCTCAAGCTAGCTAGCTAGCTCAAGCTCAAGCTAGCTAGCTCAAGCTCAAGCTCAAGCTCAAGCTAGCTAGCTAGCTAGCTCAAGCTCAAGCTCAAGCTAGCTAGCTAGCTCAAGCTCAAGCTAGCTAGCTCAAGCTCAAGCCAGCTAGCTCAAGCTCAAGCTCAAGCTAGCTAGCTAGCTCAAGCTCAAGCTAGCTAGCTCAAGCTCAAGCCAGCTAGCTCAAGCTCAAGCTCAAGCTCAAGCTAGCTAGCTAGCTCAAGCTCAAGCTAGATAGCTAGCTCAAGCTAGCTAGCTAGCTCAAGCTCAAGCTCAAGCTAGCTAGCTAGCTAGCTCAAGCTCAAGCTAGCTAGCTCAAGCTCAAGCCAGCTAGCTCAAGCTCAAGCTCAAGCTAGCTAGCTAGCTCAAGCTCAAGCTAGCTAGCTCAAGCTCAAGCTCAAGCGAGCTAGCTAGCTCAAGCTCAAGCTAGCTAGCTAGCTCAAGCTCAAGCTAGCTAACTCAAGCTAACTCAGCTAGCTCAAGCTAACTCAAGCTAGCTAAAGCTAACTCAAGCTAACTCAAGCTAACTCAAGCTAACTCAAGCTAGCTAAAGCTAACTCAAGCTAACTCAAGCTAACCCGAGCTAACTCAAGCTAGCTCAAGCTAACCCAAGCTAGCTAAAGCTAACTCAAGCTAACTCAAGCTAATTCAAGCTAACTCAAGCTAACTCAAGCTAACTCAAGCTAACTCAAGCTAGCTAAAGCTAACTCAAGCTAACTCAAGCTAACTCAAGCTAACCCGAGCTAACTCAAGCTAACTGAAGGTAGCTAAAGCTAGTTCAAGCTAACTCAAGCTAGCTAAAGCTAAGACAAGCTAACTCAAGCTAACTCAAGCTAACTCAAGCTAACTCAAGCTAACTCAAGCTAGTTCAAGCTAACTCAAGCTAACTCAAGCTAACTCAAGCTAGCTAAAGCTAACTCAAGCTAACTCAAGCTAACTCAAGCTAACCCGAGCTAACTCAAGCTAACTCAAGGTAGCTAAAGCTAGTTCAAGCTAACTCAAGCTAGCTAAAGCTAAGACAAGCTAACTCAAGCTAACTCAAGCTAACTCAAGCTAACTCAAGCTAACTCAAGCTAGTTCAAGCTAACTCAAGCTAGCTAAAGCTAACTCAAGCTAACTCAAGCTAACTCAAGCTAGCTCAAGCTAACTCAAGCTAGTTCAAGCTAACTCAAGCTAGCTAAAGCTAACTCAAGCTAACTCAAGCTAACTCAAGCTAACTCAAGCTAGCTAAAGCTAACTCAAGCTAACTCAAGCTAACCCGAGCTAACTCAAGCTAGCTCAAGCTAACCCAAGCTAGCTAAAGCTAACTCAAGCTAACTCAAGCTAATTCAAGCTAACTCAAGCTAACTCAAGCTAACTCAAGCTAACTCAAGCTAGCTAAAGCTAACTCAAGCTAACTCAAGCTAACTCAAGCTAACCCGAGCTAACTCAAGCTAACTCAAGGTAGCTAAAGCTAGTTCAAGCTAACTCAAGCTAGCTAAAGCTAAGACAAGCTAACTCAAGCTAACTCAAGCTAACTCAAGCTAACTCAAGCTAACTCAAGCTAACTCAAGCTAGCTAAAGCTAACTCAAGCTAACTCAAGCTAACTCAAGCTAACCCGAGCTAACTCAAGCTAACTCAAGGTAGCTAAAGCTAGTTCAAGCTAACTCAAGCTAGCTAAAGCTAAGACAAGCTAACTCAAGCTAACTCAAGCTAACTCAAGCTAACTCAAGCTAACTAAAGCTAGTTCAAGCTAACTCAAGCTAGCTAAAGCTAACTCAAGCTAACTCAAGCTAACTCAAGCTAGCTCAAGCTAACTCAAGCTAGTTCAAGCTAACTCAAGCTAGCTAAAGCTAACTCAAGCTAACTCAAGCTAACTCAAGCTAACTCAAGCTAGCTAAAGCTAACTCAAGCTAACTCAAGCTAACCCGAGCTAACTCAAGCTAGCTCAAGCTAACCCAAGCTAGCTAAAGCTAACTCAAGCTAACTCAAGCTAATTCAAGCTAACTCAAGCTAACTCAAGCTAACTCAAGCTAACTCAAGCTAGCTAAAGCTAACTCAAGCTAACTCAAGCTAACTCAAGCTAACCCGAGCTAACTCAAGCTAACTCAAGGTAGCTAAAGCTAGTTCAAGCTAACTCAAGCTAGCTAAAGCTAAGACAAGCTAACTCAAGCTAACTCAAGCTAACTCAAGCTAACTCAAGCTAACTCAAGCTAACTCAAGCTAGTTCAAGCTAACTCAAGCTAACTCAAGCTAACTCAAGCTAGCTAAAGCTAACTCAAGCTAACTCAAGCTAACTCAAGCTAACCCGAGCTAACTCAAGCTAACTCAAGGTAGCTAAAGCTAGTTCAAGCTAGCTCAAGCTAGCTAAAGCTAAGACAAGCTAACTCAAGCTAACTCAAGCTAACTCAAGCTAACTCAAGCTAGTTCAAGCTAACTCAAGCTAGCTAAAGCTAACTCAAGCTAACTCAAGCTAACTCAAGCTAGCTCAAGCTAACTCAAGCTAGTTCAAGCTAACTCAAGCTAGCTAAAGCTAACTCAAGCTAACTCAAGCTAACTCAAGCTAGCTCAAGCTAACTCAAGCTAACTCAAGCTAACTCAAGCTAACCCGAGCTAACTCAAGCTAACTCAAGGTAGCTGAAGCTAGTTCAAGCTAGCTCAAGCTAGCTAAAGCTAAGACAAGCTAACTCAAGCTAACTCAAGCTAACTCAAGCTAACTCAAGCTAGTTCAAGCTAACTCAAGCTAGCTAAAGCTAACTCAAGCTAACTCAAGCTAACTCAAGCTAGCTCAAGCTAACTCAAGCTAGTTCAAGCTAACTCAAGCTAGCTAAAGCTAACTCAAGCTAACTCAAGCTAACTCAAGCTAGCTCAAGCTAACTCAAGCTAGTTCAAGCTAACTCAAGCTAGCTAAAGCTAACTCAAGCTAACTCAAGCTAACTCAAGCTAACTCAAGCTAGCTAAAGCTAACTCAAGCTAACTCAAGCTAACCCGAGCTAACTCAAGCTAGCTCAAGCTAACCCAAGCTAGCTAAAGCTAACTCAAGCTAACTCAAGCTAATTCAAGCTAACTCAAGCTAACTCAAGCTAACTCAAGCTAACTCAAGCTAGCTAAAGCTAACTCAAGCTAACTCAAGCTAACTCAAGCTAACCCGAGCTAACTCAAGCTAACTCAAGGTAGCTAAAGCTAGTTCAAGCTAACTCAAGCTAGCTAAAGCTAAGACAAGCTAACTCAAGCTAACTCAAGCTAACTCAAGCTAACTCAAGCTAACTCAAGCTAGTTCAAGCTAACTCAAGCTAACTCAAGCTAACTCAAGCTAGCTAAAGCTAACTCAAGCTAACTCAAGCTAACTCAAGCTAACCCGAGCTAACTCAAGCTAACTCAAGGTAGCTAAAGCTAGTTCAAGCTAGCTCAAGCTAGCTAAAGCTAAGACAAGCTAACTCAAGCTAACTCAAGCTAACTCAAGCTAGTTCAAGCTAACTCAAGCTAGCTAAAGCTAACTCAAGCTAACTCAAGCTAACTCAAGCTAGCTCAAGCTAACTCAAGCTAGTTCAAGCTAACTCAAGCTAGCTAAAGCTAACTCAAGCTAACTCAAGCTAACTCAAGCTAACTCAAGCTAGCTAAAGCTAACTCAAGCTAACTCAAGCTAACCCGAGCTAACTCAAGCTAGCTCAAGCTAACCCAAGCTAGCTAAAGCTAACTCAAGCTAACTCAAGCTAATTCAAGCTAACTCAAGCTAACTCAAGCTAACTCAAGCTAACTCAAGCTAGCTAAAGCTAACTCAAGCTAACTCAAGCTAACTCAAGCTAACCCGAGCTAACTCAAGCTAACTCAAGGTAGCTAAAGCTAGTTCAAGCTAACTCAAGCTAGCTAAAGCTAAGACAAGCTAACTCAAGCTAACTCAAGCTAACTCAAGCTAACTCAAGCTAACTCAAGCTAACTCAAGCTAGCTAAAGCTAACTCAAGCTAACTCAAGCTAACTCAAGCTAACCCGAGCTAACTCAAGCTAACTCAAGGTAGCTAAAGCTAGTTCAAGCTAACTCAAGCTAGCTAAAGCTAAGACAAGCTAACTCAAGCTAACTCAAGCTAACTCAAGCTAACTCAAGCTAACTAAAGCTAGTTCAAGCTAACTCAAGCTAGCTAAAGCTAACTCAAGCTAACTCAAGCTAACTCAAGCTAGCTCAAGCTAACTCAAGCTAGTTCAAGCTAACTCAAGCTAGCTAAAGCTAACTCAAGCTAACTCAAGCTAACTCAAGCTAACTCAAGCTAGCTAAAGCTAACTCAAGCTAACTCAAGCTAACCCGAGCTAACTCAAGCTAGCTCAAGCTAACCCAAGCTAGCTAAAGCTAACTCAAGCTAACTCAAGCTAACTAAAGCTAGTTCAAGCTAACTCAAGCTAGCTAAAGCTAACTCAAGCTAACTCAAGCTAACTCAAGCTAGCTCAAGCTAACTCAAGCTAGTTCAAGCTAACTCAAGCTAGCTAAAGCTAACTCAAGCTAACTCAAGCTAACTCAAGCTAACTCAAGCTAGCTAAAGCTAACTCAAGCTAACTCAAGCTAACCCGAGCTAACTCAAGCTAGCTCAAGCTAACCCAAGCTAGCTAAAGCTAACTCAAGCTAACTCAAGCTAATTCAAGCTAACTCAAGCTAACTCAAGCTAACTCAAGCTAACTCAAGCTAGCTAAAGCTAACTCAAGCTAACTCAAGCTAACTCAAGCTAACCCGAGCTAACTCAAGCTAACTCAAGGTAGCTAAAGCTAGTTCAAGCTAACTCAAGCTAGCTAAAGCTAAGACAAGCTAACTCAAGCTAACTCAAGCTAACTCAAGCTAACTCAAGCTAACTCAAGCTAACTCAAGCTAGCTAAAGCTAACTCAAGCTAACTCAAGCTAACTCAAGCTAACCCGAGCTAACTCAAGCTAACTCAAGGTAGCTAAAGCTAGTTCAAGCTAACTCAAGCTAGCTAAAGCTAAGACAAGCTAACTCAAGCTAACTCAAGCTAACTCAAGCTAACTCAAGCTAACTAAAGCTAGTTCAAGCTAACTCAAGCTAGCTAAAGCTAACTCAAGCTAACTCAAGCTAACTCAAGCTAGCTCAAGCTAACTCAAGCTAGTTCAAGCTAACTCAAGCTAGCTAAAGCTAACTCAAGCTAACTCAAGCTAACTCAAGCTAACTCAAGCTAGCTAAAGCTAACTCAAGCTAACTCAAGCTAACCCGAGCTAACTCAAGCTAGCTCAAGCTAACCCAAGCTAGCTAAAGCTAACTCAAGCTAACTCAAGCTAATTCAAGCTAACTCAAGCTAACTCAAGCTAACTCAAGCTAACTCAAGCTAGCTAAAGCTAACTCAAGCTAACTCAAGCTAACTCAAGCTAACCCGAGCTAACTCAAGCTAACTCAAGGTAGCTAAAGCTAGTTCAAGCTAACTCAAGCTAGCTAAAGCTAAGACAAGCTAACTCAAGCTAACTCAAGCTAACTCAAGCTAACTCAAGCTAACTCAAGCTAACTCAAGCTAGTTCAAGCTAACTCAAGCTAACTCAAGCTAACTCAAGCTAGCTAAAGCTAACTCAAGCTAACTCAAGCTAACTCAAGCTAACCCGAGCTAACTCAAGCTAACTCAAGGTAGCTAAAGCTAGTTCAAGCTAGCTCAAGCTAGCTAAAGCTAAGACAAGCTAACTCAAGCTAACTCAAGCTAACTCAAGCTAACTCAAGCTAGTTCAAGCTAACTCAAGCTAGCTAAAGCTAACTCAAGCTAACTCAAGCTAACTCAAGCTAGCTCAAGCTAACTCAAGCTAGTTCAAGCTAACTCAAGCTAGCTAAAGCTAACTCAAGCTAACTCAAGCTAACTCAAGCTAGCTCAAGCTAACTCAAGCTAACTCAAGCTAACTCAAGCTAACCCGAGCTAACTCAAGCTAACTCAAGGTAGCTAAAGCTAGTTCAAGCTAGCTCAAGCTAGCTAAAGCTAAGACAAGCTAACTCAAGCTAACTCAAGCTAACTCAAGCTAACTCAAGCTAGTTCAAGCTAACTCAAGCTAGCTAAAGCTAACTCAAGCTAACTCAAGCTAACTCAAGCTAGCTCAAGCTAACTCAAGCTAGTTCAAGCTAACTCAAGCTAGCTAAAGCTAACTCAAGCTAACTCAAGCTAACTCAAGCTAGCTCAAGCTAACTCAAGCTAGTTCAAGCTAACTCAAGCTAGCTAAAGCTAACTCAAGCTAACTCAAGCTAACTCAAGCTAACTCAAGCTAGCTAAAGCTAACTCAAGCTAACTCAAGCTAACCCGAGCTAACTCAAGCTAGCTCAAGCTAACCCAAGCTAGCTAAAGCTAACTCAAGCTAACTCAAGCTAATTCAAGCTAACTCAAGCTAACTCAAGCTAACTCAAGCTAACTCAAGCTAGCTAAAGCTAACTCAAGCTAACTCAAGCTAACTCAAGCTAACCCGAGCTAACTCAAGCTAACTCAAGGTAGCTAAAGCTAGTTCAAGCTAACTCAAGCTAGCTAAAGCTAAGACAAGCTAACTCAAGCTAACTCAAGCTAACTCAAGCTAACTCAAGCTAACTCAAGCTAGTTCAAGCTAACTCAAGCTAACTCAAGCTAACTCAAGCTAGCTAAAGCTAACTCAAGCTAACTCAAGCTAACTCAAGCTAACCCGAGCTAACTCAAGCTAACTCAAGGTAGCTAAAGCTAGTTCAAGCTAGCTCAAGCTAGCTAAAGCTAAGACAAGCTAACTCAAGCTAACTCAAGCTAACTCAAGCTAGTTCAAGCTAACTCAAGCTAGCTAAAGCTAACTCAAGCTAACTCAAGCTAACTCAAGCTAGCTCAAGCTAACTCAAGCTAGTTCAAGCTAACTCAAGCTAGCTAAAGCTAACTCAAGCTAACTCAAGCTAACTCAAGCTAACTCAAGCTAGCTAAAGCTAACTCAAGCTAACTCAAGCTAACCCGAGCTAACTCAAGCTAGCTCAAGCTAACCCAAGCTAGCTAAAGCTAACTCAAGCTAACTCAAGCTAATTCAAGCTAACTCAAGCTAACTCAAGCTAACTCAAGCTAACTCAAGCTAGCTAAAGCTAACTCAAGCTAACTCAAGCTAACTCAAGCTAACCCGAGCTAACTCAAGCTAACTCAAGGTAGCTAAAGCTAGTTCAAGCTAACTCAAGCTAGCTAAAGCTAAGACAAGCTAACTCAAGCTAACTCAAGCTAACTCAAGCTAACTCAAGCTAACTCAAGCTAACTCAAGCTAGTTCAAGCTAACTCAAGCTAACTCAAGCTAACTCAAGCTAGCTAAAGCTAACTCAAGCTAACTCAAGCTAACTCAAGCTAACCCGAGCTAACTCAAGCTAACTCAAGGTAGCTAAAGCTAGTTCAAGCTAACTCAAGCTAGCTAAAGCTAAGACAAGCTAACTCAAGCTAACTCAAGCTAACTCAAGCTAACTCAAGCTAACTAAAGCTAGTTCAAGCTAACTCAAGCTAGCTAAAGCTAACTCAAGCTAACTCAAGCTAACTCAAGCTAGCTCAAGCTAACTCAAGCTAGTTCAAGCTAACTCAAGCTAGCTAAAGCTAACTCAAGCTAACTCAAGCTAACTCAAGCTAACTCAAGCTAGCTAAAGCTAACTCAAGCTAACTCAAGCTAACCCGAGCTAACTCAAGCTAGCTCAAGCTAACCCAAGCTAGCTAAAGCTAACTCAAGCTAACTCAAGCTAATTCAAGCTAACTCAAGCTAACTCAAGCTAACTCAAGCTAACTCAAGCTAGCTAAAGCTAACTCAAGCTAACTCAAGCTAACTCAAGCTAACCCGAGCTAACTCAAGCTAACTCAAGGTAGCTAAAGCTAGTTCAAGCTAACTCAAGCTAGCTAAAGCTAAGACAAGCTAACTCAAGCTAACTCAAGCTAACTCAAGCTAACTCAAGCTAACTCAAGCTAGTTCAAGCTAACTTAATGAAGTTAACCCAAGCTAACTTGGGTTAATGAAGTCAAACTCAAGCTAACCCGAGCTAACTCAAGCTAACTCAAGCTAATTCAAGCTAACTCAAGCTAACTCAAGCTAATTCAAGCTAACTCAAGCTAATTCAAGCTAACTCAAGCTAGCTCAAGCTAACTCAAGCTAACCCAAGCTAACTTAAGCTAGCTTAAGCTAATTAAAGCTAATTAAAGCTAACTCAAGCTAACCCAAGCTAACTTAAGCTAGCTCTAGCTGGCTGCCACTGTTAGGCCATTTGGGAGCGCTTTTCTCGCACTCTGATTGGCTGCCACTGTTAGGCCATTTGGGAGCGCTTTTCTCGCACTCTGATTGGCTGCCACTGTTAGGCCATTTGGGAGCGCTTTTCTCGCACTCTGATTGGCTGCCACTGTTAGGCCATTTGGGAGCGCTTTTCTCGCACTCTGATTGGCTGCCACTGTTAGGCCATTTGGGAGCGCTTTTCTCGCACTCTGATTGGCTGCCACTGTTAGGCCATTTGGGAGCGCTTTTCTCGCACTCTGATTGGCTGCCACTGTTAGGCCATTTGGGAGCGCTTTTCTCGCACTCTGATTGGCTGCCACTGTTAGGCCATTTGGGAGCGCTTTTCTCGCACTCTGATTGGCTGCCACTGTTAGGCCATTTGGGAGCGCTTTTCTCGCACTCTGATTGGCTGCCACTGTTAGGCCATTTGGGAGCGCTTTTCTCGCACTCTGATTGGCTGCCACTGTTAGGCCATTTGGGAGCGCTTTTCTCGCACTCTGATTGGCTGCCACTGTTAGGCCATTTGGGAGCGCTTTTCTCGCACTCTGATTGGCTGCCACTGTTAGGCCATTTGGGAGCGCTTTTCTCGCACTCTGATTGGCTGCCACTGTTAGGCCATTTGGGAGCGCTTTTCTCGCACTCTGATTGGCTGCCACTGTTAGGCCATTTGGGAGCGCTTTTCTCGCACTCTG
>NW_027452112.1:22500-55547 GCF_964194025.1 Convolutriloba macropyga
CTCTCGCCCAATTCAGGTTATGTAGTTGATTGTCTCTTAATTGGTTCACTGACCAATATGAGACAGAAACCGATTCAGCAGTTTTGTTCGCTACTACTATCAAACACAGGTCGAAGTTTCCATTCAGTCATTAATTCCAACTTTCAAATGTTGTTGTTTCAGCTTTCGCTTACTAGAAGCAACATAATACTCGCTGCAATACAGACCTCGGGAAACCCTCACCGTGAATAAGGTTCACTCACATATTTCACTACATTTTGCGTGGGATTGGAGATGAGGCTACTCGTTCTTGCTCAGTACTAGGCTGAAAATTAACGAAACTTCGTTACAAACGTTCACATGTTGATGTTTCCGCTTTCGCGTACTCGAAACAACATAATACTAGTCTTTGTAATTTAGTTTCATAATTTCAACTGTTCTCATGCAGAATTTTTGCTCATTCTTATCCCAAATTTTGACCTGGCTACTAGTTACACTCCTTGTACTTATTGCAAAATGACCACAAATTTCAACAGCTTTCACATGTTGCTGTTTCGGCTTTCGCTTACTACAGTCAACATAATACTCGTTGCAAAATAAGTGCTCGGCATCTGCAATTTTCCAAAGACGAAGTTTCGCCAGTTCAATTTTCGCTCGCCAATTATGGCTACTAATTCACACGGTACTGAGCTCAACAACATTAAATTTGTTCAGCAAGACTTTCACATGTTGATGTTTTGGCTTTCGCCTACTAGAAGCAACATAATACTCGTCTTGTTAGCTCATTCAATGAGAATAGCTTTTCCCGTTGAGAATTTTTGCCTTCAATTGGCGTTGTAGTGAGTTTGGCTACTCAGATCACCAAATACTTGTGACAATTCGAACCAGAAATGTTTTCAATTTTCACATGCTGATGTTTCGGATTCAACCTACTAGAAGCAGCATAATACTTGTATTCAACAATTTCTGTATCAAATCCCAGTTTTCTCTGGTGCATCTTTGCCAAACTATTCCAAACTGCCTGAGTCTGAATACCAATTACAGGTACTAGTAAATGCACGTTACTAAGGACTATATAGTTCTAGGTTACTGTACACAACGACGTTCACATGTTGATGTTTCAGCTGCCGCTTACTAGAAACAACATAATACTTATCGTGCATACCTTTCCATAACTTGTCCTTTTCAGATGCATTAGTTTCCCTTTGTCTTGGCTTCTACAGTCAGACTGGCTACTAGTAACAGCACAGTACTAATCACATATCGTTCTACAGTTTGCAGACAACTTTCACATGTTGATGTTTCAGCTTTCGCCTACTAGAAACAACATAATACTCGCTGTATACATTTGTAGTTCTCTATGTAACTTTCATGTGAAGAAGTTTCGCCAGTCTTTTTGACTGTCTCAAATCTGAGTCATGCTTAGGCTACTAGTTGCTTCATAGTACTTATCGCCTCGAGATCATTGAACAAAACTTGATTTTCACATGTTGCTGTTTCAGCTTCCGCTTACTAGAAACAACATAATACTAGTCTCATTAAGTTCCGTCTCTTTGCAATTTTCTTATGAAGAAAATTCGCCATCACAATGACTCCAGCAGTTCTTGATCAAGGAATGCAATCATTGATCAGAATGCTATTATTTGAATCGGTTCTGCTTTAAGTGTTCCAATTTTATTGGAAGCACCAACAATAGAACATCAATGTGTTCAATCGAGAGTTATATAACCCTGAATCGGACGCAGTCAACAGCCGAAGCCGAGACCGCCTTTTGCGTTAGAGAGGTCGGTAAACAAATCTTGCGATTCATACCGAATTAACACATATAGCTGTGCTCCTCTTCGTAAAGCGAGCCAAGTGATCCCCTGTTGAAGGATGTATTTGGACCAATCTAGTAGCATTTGGTTTCCAACAAGCTCTCCCAAGTTAGCTTACTTATTGGGCTTTTCAACCAATTCGGTTGGCTACAAGCATCATCAAAGTACTAGCCACAGTTTGATCGCAAAATTCTACGACTTTCACATGTTGATGTTTCGGCTTGCGCTTAGCCTACTATAAGCAACATAATACTAGTCATATCATAGAGCGTGATCAGCTTGTGACGTTCTCATGATGAAGTTTCACCAACAGTGTCTCACTTCGAGCTTAAATCCAGCTACTAGTAACTACACAGTACTGACTGCAACGATAACTTTTATCTATACCTTTCACATGCTGCGCTTTCGGCCAGGGCCTACTAACGTCAACATAATACTCGATATAAACTTTTGTTCATGATGCAGCTTCCCCATGCAGAAGTTTCGCCTTCAAATGCTCTCTTGGCCATATGACGTAAGAAAAGGTTACTAGTAACATCACAGTACTAGCCACAGTTTGATTGCAAAATTCTACGACTTTCACATGTTGATGTTTCGGCTTGCGCTTAGCCTACTAGAAGCAACATAATACTAGTCATATCATAGAGCGTGATCAGCTTGTGACGTTCTCATGATGAAGTTTCACCAACAGTGTCTCATTTCGAGCTTAAATCCAGCTACTAGTAACTACACAGTACTGACTGCAACGCTAACTTTTATCTATACCTTTCACATGCTGCGCTTTCGGCCAGGGCCTACTAACGTCAACATAATACTCGATATAAACTTTTGTTCATGATGCAGCTTCCCCATGCAGAAGTTTCGCCTTCAAATGCTCTCTTGGCCATATGACGTAACACAAGGTTACTAGTAACATCACAGTACTAGCCACAATTTGATCGCAAAATTCTACGACTTTCACATGTTGATGTTTCGGCTTGCGCTTAGCCTACTATAAGCAACATAATACTAGTCATATCATAGAGCGTGATCAGCTTGTGACGTTCTCATGATGAAGTTTCACCAACAGTGTCTCACTTCGAGCTTAAATCCAGCTACTAGTAACTACACAGTACTGACTGCAACGATAACTTTTATCTATACCTTTCACATGCTGCGCTTTCGGCCAGGGCCTACTAACGTCAACATAATACTCGATATAAACTTTTGTTCATGATGCAGCTTCCCCATGCAGAAGTTTCGCCTTCAAATGCTCTCTTGGCCATATGACGTAAGAAAAGGTTACTAGTAACATCACAGTACTAGCCACAGTTTGATTGCAAAATTCTACGACTTTCACATGTTGATGTTTCGGCTTGCGCTTAGCCTACTAGAAGCAACATAATACTAGTCATATCATAGAGCGTGATCAGCTTGTGACGTTCTCATGATGAAGTTTCACCAACAGTGTCTCATTTCGAGCTTAAATCCAGCTACTAGTAACTACACAGTACTGACTGCAACGCTAACTTTTATCTATACCTTTCACATGCTGCGCTTTCGGCCAGGGCCTACTAACGTCAACATAATACTCGATATAAACTTTTGTTCATGATGCAGCTTCCCCATGCAGAAGTTTCGCCTTCAAATGCTCTCTTGGCCATATGACGTAACACAAGGTTACTAGTAACATCACAGTACTAGCCACAATTTGATCGCAAAATTCTACGACTTTCACATGTTGATGTTTCGGCTTGCGCTTAGCCTACTAGAAGCAACATAATACTAGTCATATCATGGAGCGTGATCAGCTTGTGACGTTCTCATGATGAAGTTTCACCAACAGTGTCTCATTTCGAGCTTAAATCCAGCTACTAGTAACTACACAGTACTGACTGCAACGATAACTTTTATCTATACCTTTCACATGCTGCGCTTTCGGCCAGGGCCTACTAATGTCAACATAATACTCGATATAAACTTTTGTTCATGATGCAGCTTCCCCATGCAGAAGTTTCGCCTTCAAATGCTCTCTTGGCCATATGACGTAACACAAGGTTACTAGTAACATCACAGTACTAGCCACAATTTGATCGCAAAATTCTACGACTTTCACATGTTGATGTTTCGGCTTGCGCTTAGCCTACTAGAAGCAACATAATACTAGTCATATCATAGAGCTTGATCAGCTTGTGACATTCTCATGATGAAGTTTCACCAACAGTGTCTCATTTTGAGCTTAAATCCAGCTACTAGTAACTACACAGTACTGACTGCAACAATAACTTTTATCTATACCTTTCACATGCTGCGTTTTCGGCCAAGGCCTACTAACGTCAACATAATACTCGATATAAAATTTTGATCATGATGCAGCTTTCCCATGCAGAAGTTTCGCCTTCAAATGCTCTCTTGGCCATATGACGGAACACCAGGTTACTAGTAACATCACAGTACTAGCCACAGTTTGATTGCAAAATTCTACGACTTTCACATGTTGATGTTTCGGCTTGCGCTTAGCCTACTAGAAGCAACATAATACTAGTCATATCATAGAGCGTGATCAGCTTGTGACGTTCTCATGATGAAGTTTCACCAATAGTGTTTCATTCGAATTGGTTCTGCTTTAAGCTCTCCAATTGTTTTGGATGAACCAGTTTTGCCCTTCGAAGCCACTTTTGTGAGCTTTTGTGGGTCTTTACCAAGAGGATATACCTCAAGGCCTCTTTCAATTCCTTTAAGTTCTTTCAACTCCTTTACAGTTTCTAGGTTCACATAGCTGCAAACCTTATTTCTAGTTTTAAGTCTGGCCAACTTGGGGAGAGTTGGTGCAGACCGTGACCAATTCTAGTAGGATGCCACAACAAGAATGTGATCAACTTAGCTTGTCGATGAACCTGCCCCACATTCAAACAACTCTATCGCCTTTTCCTCGTATAGTTATATGCGAGGGCCTCTCATAGAGAGCGCTGTTAGCAACCTTTTCCACATAGACGATAAAGTTGTGAGTGTTTTGCACATGGCTGTTGTCATCACCACGTGACGAGTCAACTCAGCTTGACTCTCTACACTCCGACAAGCTTTGCACATACGCCTTTAGTTCAGTATGTGTCTTTAATCTGACTCCGGTGCCTCAAGCCGGAAAAATTGTCAGATTATGATCATTATCGGTTAGTCATCCCGATGCAAGATCGTATCGTACTGTCTTTGTCTACCTCCAGATTCCGAAGAACAGGAGGAGACTCTCCCAGACCTACATATCTGGGAGAATGTTCAGAGGGCGAGAAGCTGTGGATTACTCTCCCCTAAGAACTGACTAAACTTTACCCTCGTCCAAGGTAAGTTTATTTTAGCTAGCCTTCTATGTAAAGGATCTGAGGCTAAGCTGTGTTTTTTCGAGCCTTTGGCTCGGAGCAAGTTCAGTGGGCGCCCCGAGTAGCTCAACTCTTTCCCACTGAACAGCGCAACGCTCTGTCACTCGCTGGGATTTTTGCGTGTCGGTTCTAACCACGCGACTTGTGGACCTTTTTAGGCCTTTCTCATTCACAAGTCTATAGCTGGGCTTCTATAACCCAGCTTCTGAGATCTAGATAGCTGCAGTTCTGCTAGGCTGCTTTTGCTAACTAGTCTCCCTTTAAGCAGTCCCTTGCCATGACTGCTGAACTATGTATCCACACAAGTAGTTTTTGAGCTCGATACATAATTCGAGATTGGTTGCCAAGCAATCTCTAGCGACAGAGCGTCATGCGCACTACAGACATGGCCTCTACCAGCAGCCATGCCCGAAGGAATCAATCACTGATCCTTCCGCAGGTTCCCCTACGGAAACCTTGTTACGACTTTTACTTCCTCTAGACAATTAAGCTCGATCCGCTTCATCCCGTTGCCGGAGACCGAAGTCCCAACAGTAGGAATTTGCAATTCTTGCTTAACTATCCAATCAGTAGTAGCGACGGGCGGTGTGTACAAAGGGCAGGGACGTAATCCCTATGAGTTGTTGACTCATAAGTACCAGGAATTCCTGGTTCACGTCTGCAAGTTACAACAGACGATCCCCTTGAAGCGCTGTACTTTTCTCTGATTGCCCAGTCCATTTCGGACCAAGGGCTGAGTACTCAATCTAAAAGTACACAGTGTAGCGCGCGTGCAGTCCAGAACATCTAAGGGCATCACAGACCTGTTATAGCCTCACTTCATCTGCGGTATTTAATTCCGCATAGTTCCTCTAAGAAGTGTTTGAATTCACATATAGTGAATTTCATTATTTAGATGGAGAAGATCTCGTTCGTTATCGGAATTAACCAGACAGATCACTCCACTAACTAAGAACGGCCATGCACCACCGCCCATATAATCATGAAAGATATTCAATCTGTCAATCCTTAAGATGTCTGGACCGGGTGAGTTTTCCCGTGTTGAGTCAAATTAAGCCGCAGGCTCCACTCCTGGTGGTGCCCTTCCGTCAATTCCTTTAAGTTTCGATTTTGCAACCATACTTCCCCCGGAACCAATAAACTTTGGTTTCCCGGTTAATCTCTTGCCAAGTCAAGATCGACTTTGACAAATTGTAGGTTGGTATAGTTTATGGTCAGAATTACGAGGGTATCTAATCCTCTTCAATACTCTGACTTTCGTTCTTGATTAATGAAAACATTCTTGGCAAATGCTTTCGCAGTAGTTTGTCTTGCCACGATCCAAGAATTTCACCTCTAACGTAGCAATACAAATGCCCCCGTCTGTTCCTTTCAATCATTACCGCACTCAGCCAACCGGCATCAATCGAGTAGCGGGTCATTCTCCATTATTCCATGCTTTATTATTCGATCCCAAAGGATGCTTTGAACACTCTAATTTTCTCAGGGTGAAAACACCGTTTCCACAGTTCGTCACATTTAAGTGCAAACTATTTCTTCGATGCGAAGGATGAGCGGAACGAGTCAACAGATTTAACTGAAGACCATGTTGCCGTTCTACTCAAACAGATCCAACTATGAGCTTTTTAAACGCAGCAACTATTGCATACGCTTGTAGAGGCTGGTATTACCGCGGCTGCTGGCACCAGACTTGCCCTCTACTCGTTCATCAATGGAGCTTTTAAGTCCATTCCATTCTGATTACAAACCATAAAGGTTCATATCATTATTTCTAGTCACTACCTCCTCGTGCGGAGAGTGGGTAATTTGCGTGCCTGCTGCCTTCCTTGGATGTGGTAGCCGTTTCTAAGGCTCCCTCTCCGGAATCGAACCCTGATTCCCCGTTACCCGTCACAACCATGGTAGTCCGTTACACTACCATCATAGGTTGATAGGTCAGAAATTCGGAAGTTCCGTCCCCAAGCCGAAGCTATCTGGGATCTTTCAGTTACTAGGACTCATCACGGGATGTGTCTGTACTTAGCAAATCACCCGGTGTAGTCTTGTAAAAGTCTCCGACAGTGTCGGACAATCAGCATGCATTAGCTGCAGGGTTACCGCAGTTATTCATTTAGCTTGCAAATCAACTAATAGATAGTAACTGATTTAATGAGCCATTCGCGGTTCCACTTTTTCAAGCTTCGCTTGCACATGCATGGCTTAGTCTTTCAGACAAGCATATGGCAACTGACAGGATCAATCAGTTTAATTGTACTTTGAACAATCTTTCGATTTGTTCGAATTTAGAAAGACATAGCCTTGCGGCCTCGTCAATCTTGCTTTGAGCTTTTTAAATCACGAAGAGTTTCAATGCATGCTTTGGCATGGCTACTAGTTACTACACAGTACTCTACACACTTAGAGTTACCCACGATTACACATTTCACATGCTGATGTTTCGGCTCGCGCGTACTAGAAACAGCATAATACTATGTGTACTGGTAGATAGCGCTCTGTGAGCATTTCCCATGAGCAGGTTTTGCCCTCCAAATCTCTGTTCTACTGTTACCAATACCGGCTAACAACTGTATCATACTAGGGAGAATTGACTCATGATTTAAAAACCAGATGTTCACATGTCGATGTTTCGGCTCTCGCCTACTAGAAACAACATAATACTAGTCTGTTAAAAATCTCAATCACGCCGCCTCTTCAGATACAGAAGTTTTACCTTTTATTGGTTAGAGAACAGCTTTCCAGCTGTCGACATGGTTACTAGTAACAACACCGTACTCAACACAAAAACTTTTCAACTTCACAACTTTCACATGCTGATGTTTCTGCTTTCGCATACTAGAAACAGCATAATACTTATTGTTTTGTCAAGTAATTTGTGTGTCTTTCCCATGTGAAGTTTCACCGGTCAACAATGTTTCCCTGACCAATTACGGCTACTAGTAGCTGTATAATACTAGGGAAAATGATTGAGGATTTAATATCAGATTTTCACATGTTGATGTTTCGGCTTTCGCCTACTAGAAACAACATAATACTAGTCTGCTAAGAAATCTCGCTCAAATTGCCTTTTCACATACAGAAGTTTCACCTTCTATTGGTTAGAGAACAGTTCTCAGCTGTCGACATGGTTACTAGTAACAACATCGTACTCAACACAAAAATTCTTCAACTTCACAACTTTCACATGCTGATGTTTCTGCTTTCGCGTACTAGAAACAGCATAATACTTATTGCTTTGTCAAGAAGTGTGTGTGTCTTTCCCATGCGAAAGTTTCACCGGTCAGCAATAATTGCCGTGTCCAATTAAGGTTACTCATAGCTGTATAATACTAGGGAAAATGATTGAGGATTTAATATCAGATTTTCACATGTTGATGTTTCGGCTTTCGCCTACTAGAAACAACATAATACTAGTCTGCTAATAAATCTCGCTCAAATTGCCTTTTCACATACAGAAGTTTCACCTCTTCTTGGTCACTGTACAGATGATGCTGTCTGTTCTTTATTTGGTTCTGCTTATTATAAGGAGGGGCATCACTCCTTCCTCCTTGGTTTGCATGCATTAAGCCTGCTTTGTGAAAAGCGTATCTTTCTAGCTTTTCTTCGCCTTACTCGAGTAGGACGATACAATCCAGACATTAGTCAGTCTTGGTGTAAAGTCACTGAGTATTATTCGGTTCTGCTTTATTCAGCAATATGCTGTATAATTGTTGTAATTTGCGAACATATTTGTTCTCAGTTCCGAACTACTAGCGACGACAGATTACCAGCGGTCATGAGCCATCAAGGTAGTTCTTTGGTGCATCAAGTAGAGAGGTGCCATCAAACAACACTTCCCTAATAATGCTACACACATAGAATTTGCTACAGTGCAGCTTTTTACTTTGCAAAATTTGCGCACAAATTTTGCATAGAATAAATGTTTTATCAAGATTTTTAGATCCCCTCCCTTGAGAGAACGTTACTCCTTTAAGTGAACACCCCGCGGCGTCCTGTTGTTATTGCTTATAACCATTTCGCAAGCCGGAGGCATAATGCACTACGCAAGCCGCTACTTTGGCACAGAGGCACCTAGTTTTACACCCGGGACTTCAGGTGGCCCAGTTTTACACCCAGTACAGCGGTGCCAGTTGGTAACCCGGTGGATCCTCGGAGACCAGACATGATCATAGATCAAACCCGATGTATGCTACTCCTGAACGTATAGTATCTCCACTGTGCAATGAAATTATCGTTCGTTTCGGGCCTTCCTATACGTTCAGCAGACAATCGCTAGGAATTCACCTCGTGACCCGTGGTGACCACACTGGATTTCAAGTTTATTGATTTGGACAGACCTGTCATTTATTTTGCTTTTCAGCTTCAGTTCTGCTCGATCTAGCTTGCCTAAGGCTTGATCTCGCTTTGCTCACCCCTGTAGGAGCCTCTACTAGTACCACTCGGAGTAATGGGGAATCCACCAGACCTAATCGATGAATGCCATCAAACAACAAACATCATACCCGGCTTCATCAGGCATATTTTATTACTTCCGAGAGGTACTTTAGTATCAGATCTTTCTCCATGCCTCTTATGAGGACCCGTCAGACCTTTCGGTTTATCGTTTAGCTTCAGTCCTGCTCGATCTAGCTTTCCCAAGGCTCGATCTAGCTCTATTCGCCCCACTAGAGGGCTCTCTAAGACCCCTCGGTCTTAGTGTTAGCTCCGGTACTGCTCGGTCGTGCTTGCTGAAGGCCCGACCCAGCTTTAGTTAGATTCTCGTACTTTCTCTTGGCCTCTCTAGGAGGACCAGACAGACCTCTCGGTCTATCGTTTAGCTTCAGTCCTGCTCGATCTAGCTTGCCCAAGGCTTGATCAAGCTCTATTCGCCCCGCTAGAGGGCTCTCTAAGACCCCTCGGTCTTAGTGTTATCTTCTGTAATGCCTAACCAAGCTTACTACAGGCCTTGGTCAGGTCTTTATCGGTCACCGATTAGTAACAGACCAATCATAGGGCCTTCCACCCTATCCGGGTTGAGGTCTTTAGTCCAGCCATATTTTGACAAGACACCTCTCCCTAATAATGCCCCACACATAGAATTACTGTCCATGCAGTATTTAACTTGTGTTTTTTTCTAAAATTTGATTTTCACTTTTTGGAGGTTCATTTGCTCCTCTGACACTCTTTCAGCTTCAATCTTACTCGATCTAGCTTTCCCAAGGCTCGATCTAGCTCTATTCGCCCCACTAGAGGGCTCTCTAAGACACTTCGGTCTTAGTGTTAGCTCCGGTCTTGCTCAATCGTGCTTGCTGAAGGCGCGATCAAGCTTTAGTTAGCTTCTCGTACTTCCTCTTGGCCTCTCTAGGAGGACCAGACAGACCTCTCGGTCTATCGTTTAGCTTCAGTCCTGCTCGATCTAGCTTTCCCAAGGCTCGATCTAGCTCTATTCGCCCTGCTAGAGGGCTCTCTAAGACCCCTCGGTCTTAGTGTTAGCTCCGGTACAGCTCGGTCGTGCTTGCTGAAGGCCCGATCAAGCTTTAGTTAGATTCTCGTACTTTCTCTTGGCCTCTATAGGAGGACCAGACAGACCTCTCGGTCTATCGTTTAGCTTCAGTCCTGCTTGATCTAGCTTTCCCAAGGCTCGATCTAGCTCTATTCGCCCTGCTAGAGGGCTCTCTAAGACCCCTCGGTCTTAGTGTTAGCTCCGGTACAGCTCGGTCGTGCTTGCTGAAGGCCCGATCAAGCTTTAGTTAGCTTCTCGTACTTTCTCTTGGCCTCTCTAGGAGGACCAGACAGACCTCTCGGTCTATCGTTTAGCTTCAGTCCTGCTCGATCTAGCTTTCCCAAGGCTCGATCTAGATCTATTCGCCCTGCTAGAGGGCTCTCTAAGACCCCTCGGTCTTAGTGTTAGCTCCGGTACAGCTCGGTCGTGCTTGCTGAAGGCCTGATCAAGCTTTAGTTAGCTTCTCGTACTTTCTCTTGGCCTCTCTAGGAGGACCAGACAGACCTTTCGGTCTCTTGCTTAGCTTCAGTCCTGCTCGATCTAGCTTTCCCAAGGCTCGATCTAGCTCTATTCGCCCCGCTAGAGGGCTCTCTAAGACCCCTCGGTCTTAGTGTTAACTCCTGTAATGCCTAACCAAGCTTACTACAGGCCTTGGTCAGGTCTTTATCGGTCACCGATTAGTAACAGACCGATCATGGGGCCTTCCACCCTATCCGGGTTGAGGTCTTTAGTCCAGCCATATTTTGACAAGACACCTCCCCCTAATAATGCCCCACACATAGAAATACTGTCCATGCAGTATTTAACTTGTGTTTTTTCTAAAATTTGATTTTCACTTTTTGGAGGTTCATTTGCTCCTCTGACACTCTTTCAGCTTCAATCTTACTCGATCTAGCTTTCCCAAGGCTCGATCTAGCTCTATTCGCCCCACCAGAGGGCTCTCTAAGACACTTCGGTCTTAGTGTTAGCTCCGGTCTTGCTCAATCGTGCTTGCTGAAGGCGCGATCAAGCTTTAGTTAGCTTCTAGTACTTTCTCTTGGCCTCTCTAGGAGGACCAGACAGACCTCTCGGTCTATCGTTTAGCTTCAGTCCTGCTCGATCTAGCTTTCCCAAGGCTCGATCTAGCTCTATTCGCCCCGCTAGAGGGCTCTCTAAGACCCCTCGGTCTTAGTGTTAGCTCCGGTACAGCTCGGTCGTGCTTGCTGAAGGCCCGATCAAGCTTTAGTTGGCTTCTCGTACTTTCTCTTGGCCTCTCTAGGAGGACCAGACAGACCTCTCGGTCTCTTGCTTAGCTTCAGTCCTGCTCGATCTAGCTTGCCCAAGGCTTGATCAAGCTCTATTCGCCCCGCTAGAGGGCTCTCTAAGACCCCTCGGTCTTAGTGTTAGCTCCGGTACAGCTCGGTCGTGCTTGCTGAAGGCCCGATCAAGCTTTAGTTAGCTTCTCGTTTTTTCTCTTGGCCTCTCTAGGAGGACCAGACAGACCTCTCGGTCTATCGTTTAGCTTCAGTCCTGCTCGATCTAGCTTTCCCAAGGCTCGATCTAGCTCTATTCGCCCCGCTAGAGGGCTCTCTAAGACCCCTCGGTCTTAGTGTTAGCTCCGGTACAGCTCGGTCGTGCTTGCTGAAGGCCCGATCAAGCTTTAGTTGGCTTCTCGTACTTTCTCTTGGCCTCTCTAGGAGGACCAGACAGACCTCTCGGTCTATCCTTTAGCTTCAGTCCTGCTCGATCTAGCTTTCCCAAGGCTCGATCTAGCTCTATTCGCCCCGCTAGAGGGCTCTCTAAGACCCCTCGGTCTTAGTGTTATCTCCTGTAATGCCTAACCAAGCTTACTACAGGCCTTGGTCAGGTCTTTATCGGTCACCGATTAGTAACAGACCGATCATAGGGCCTTCCACCCTATCTGGGTTGAGGTCTTTAGTCCAGCCATATTTTGACAAGACACCTCCCCCTAATAATGCCCCACACATAGAATTACTGTTTATGCAGCTTTTCACTTGTGAAATTTTTAATTTTCGCAATTATTATAGAATAAGTGTTTGCGCAGCTTTTCATAGGTCGAGCTCTAGCTAGCTAGCTCAAGCTAGCTAGCTAGCTCAAGCTCAAGCTATCTAGCTCAAGCTCAAGCCAGCTAGCTCAAGCTCAAGCTAGCTAGCTAGCTCAAGCTCAAGCTAGCTAGCTAGCTCAAGCTCAAGCTAGCTAGCTCAAGCTCAAGCTAGCTAGCTCAAGCTCAAGCTAGCTAGCTAGCTCAAGCTCAAGCTCAAGCTAGCTAGCTCAAGCTCAAGCTCAAGCTAGCTAGCTAGCTCAAGCTCAAGCTAGCTAGCTAGCTCAAGCTCAAGCTAGCTAGCTAGCTCAAGCTCAAGCTAGCTAGCTCAAGCTCAAGCTCAAGCTCAAGCTAGCTAGCTAGCTCAAGCTAGCTAGCTAGCTCAAGCTCAAGCTAGCTAGCTAGCTCAAGTTCAAGCTAGCTAGCTAGCTCAAGCTCAAGCTAGCTAGCTAGCTCAAGCTCAAGCTAGCTAGCTCAAGCTCAAGCTAGCTAGCTCAAGCTCAAGCTAGCTAGCTAGCTCAAGCTCAAGCTCAAGCTAGCTAGCTCAAGCTCAAGCTCAAGCTAGCTAGCTAGCTCAAGCTCAAGCTAGCTAGCTAGCTCAAGCTCAAGCTCAAGCTAGCTAGCTAGCTCAAGTTCAAGCTAGCTAGCTAGCTCAAGCTCAAGCTAGCTAGCTCAAGCTCAAGCTAGCTAGCTCAAGCTCAAGCCAGCTAGCTCAAGCTCAAGCTCAAGCTAGCTAGCTAGCTCAAGCACAAGCTAGCTAGCTAGCTCAATCTCAAGCTAGCTAGCTCAAGCTCAAGCTAGCTAGCTCAAGCTCAAGCTAGCTAGCTAGCTCAAGCTCAAGCTCAAGCTAGCTAGCTCAAGCTCAAGCTCAAGCTAGCTAGCTAGCTCAAGCTCAAGCTAGCTAGCTAGCTCAAGCTCAAGCTCAAGCTAGCTAGCTCAAGCTCAAGCTCAAGCTAGCTAGCTAGCTCAAGCTCAAGCTGGCTAGCTAGCTCAAGCTCAAGCTAGCTAGCTAGCTCAAGCTCAAGCTAGCTAGCTCAAGCTCAAGCTCAAGCTCAAGCTAGCTAGCTAGCTCAAGCTAGCTAGCTAGCTCAAGCTCAAGCTAGCTAGCTAGCTCAAGTTCAAGCTAGCTAGCTAGCTCAAGCTCAAGCTAGCTAGCTAGCTCAAGCTCAAGCTAGCTAGCTCAAGCTCAAGCTAGCTAGCTCAAGCTCAAGCTAGCTAGCTAGCTCAAGCTCAAGCTCAAGCTAGCTAGCTCAAGCTCAAGCTCAAGCTAGCTAGCTAGCTCAAGCTCAAGCTAGCTAGCTAGCTCAAGCTCAAGCTAGCTAGCTAGCTCAAGTTCAAGCTAGCTAGCTAGCTCAAGCTCAAGCTAGCTAGCTCAAGCTCAAGCTAGCTAGCTCAAACTCAAGCTAGCTAGCTAGCTCAAGTTCAAGCTAGCTAGCTAGCTCAAGCTCAAGCTAGCTAGCTAGCTCAAGCTCAAGCTAGCTAGCTCAAGCTCAAGCTAGCTAGCTCAAGCTCCAGCTAGCTAGCTAGCTCAAGCTCAAGCTCAAGCTAGCTAGCTCAAGCTCAAGCTCAAGCTAGCTAGCTAGCTCAAGCTCAAGCTAGCTAGCTAGCTCAAGCTCAAGCTAGCTAGCTAGCTCAAGTTCAAGCTAGCTAGCTAGCTCAAGCTCAAGCTAGCTAGCTCAAGCTCAAGCTAGCTAGCTCAAGCTCAAGCCAGCTAGCTCAAGCTCAAGCTCAAGCTAGCTAGCTAGCTCAAGCACAAGCTTGCTAGCTAGCTCAAGCTCAAGCTAGCTAGCTCAAGCTCAAGCTAGCTAGCTCAAGCTCAAGCTAGCTAGCTCAAGCTCAAGCTCAAGCTAGCTAGCTAGCTCAAGCACAAGCTTGCTAGCTAGCTCAAGCTCAAGCTAGCTAGCTCAAGCTCAAGCTAGCTAGCTCAAGCTCAAGCTAGCTAGCTAGCTCAAGCTCAAGCTCAAGCTAGCTAGCTCAAGCTCAAGCTCAAGCTAGCTAGCTGGCTCAAGCTCAAGCTAGCTAGCTAGCTCAAGCTCAAGCTAGCTAGCTAGCTCAAGCTCAAGCTAGCTAGCTCAAGCTCAAGCTCAAGCTAGCTAGCTAGCTCAAGCTAGCTAGCTAGCTCAAGCTCAAGCTAGCTAGCTAGCTCAAGTTCAAGCTAGCTAGCTAGCTCAAGCTCAAGCTAGCTAGCTAGCTCAAGCTCAAGCTAGCTAGCTCAAGCTCAAGCTAGCTAGCTCAAGCTCAAGCTAGCTAGCTAGCTCAAGCTCAAGCTCAAGCTAGCTAGCTCAAGCTCAAGCTCAAGCTAGCTAGCTAGCTCAAGCTCAAGCTAGCTAGCTAGCTCAAGCTCAAGCTAGCTAGCTAGCTCAAGTTCAAGCTAGCTAGCTAGCTCAAGCTCAAGCTAGCTAGCTCAAGCTCAAGCTAGCTAGCTCAAGCTCAAGCCAGCTAGCTCAAGCTCAAGCTCAAGCTAGCTAGCTAGCTCAAGCACAAGCTAGCTAGCTAGCTCAAGCTCAAGCTAGCTAGCTCAAGCTCAAGCTAGCTAGCTCAAGCTCAAGCTAGCTAGCTAGCTCAAGCTCAAGCTCAAGCTAGCTAGCTCAAGCTCAAGCTCAAGCTAGCTAGCTAGCTCAAGCTCAAGCTAGCTAGCTAGCTCAAGCTCAAGCTAGCTAGCTCAAGCTCAAGCTCAAGCTAGCTAGCTAGCTCAAGCTCAAGCTAGCTAGCTAGCTCAAGCTCAAGCTAGCTAGCTAGCTCAAGCTCAAGCTAGCTAGCTCAAGCTCAAGCTCAAGCTCAAGCTAGCTAGCTAGCTCAAGCTAGCTAGCTAGCTCAAGCTCAAGCTAGCTAGCTAGCTCAAGTTCAAGCTAGCTAGCTAGCTCAAGCTCAAGCTAGCTAGCTAGCTCAAGCTCAAGCTAGCTAGCTCAAGCTCAAGCTAGCTAGCTCAAGCTCAAGCTAGCTAGCTAGCTCAAGCTCAAGCTCAAGCTAGCTAGCTCAAGCTCAAGCTCAAGCTAGCTAGCTAGCTCAAGCTCAAGCTAGCTAGCTAGCTCAAGCTCAAGCTAGCTAGCTAGCTCAAGTTCAAGCTAGCTAGCTAGCTCAAGCTCAAGCTAGCTAGCTCAAGCTCAAGCTAGCTAGCTCAAACTCAAGCTAGCTAGCTAGCTCAAGTTCAAGCTAGCTAGCTAGCTCAAGCTCAAGCTAGCTAGCTAGCTCAAGCTCAAGCTAGCTAGCTCAAGCTCAAGCTAGCTAGCTCAAGCTCAAGCTAGCTAGCTAGCTCAAGCTCAAGCTCAAGCTAGCTAGCTCAAGCTCAAGCTCAAGCTAGCTAGCTAGCTCAAGCTCAAGCTAGCTAGCTAGCTCAAGCTCAAGCTAGCTAGCTAGCTCAAGTTCAAGCTAGCTAGCTAGCTCAAGCTCAAGCTAGCTAGCTCAAGCTCAAGCTAGCTAGCTCAAGCTCAAGCCAGCTAGCTCAAGCTCAAGCTCAAGCTAGCTAGCTAGCTCAAGCACAAGCTTGCTAGCTAGCTCAAGCTCAAGCTAGCTAGCTCAAGCTCAAGCTAGCTAGCTCAAGCTCAAGCTAGCTAGCTCAAGCTCAAGCTCAAGCTAGCTAGCTAGCTCAAGCACAAGCTTGCTAGCTAGCTCAAGCTCAAGCTAGCTAGCTCAAGCTCAAGCTAGCTAGCTCAAGCTCAAGCTAGCTAGCTAGCTCAAGCTCAAGCTCAAGCTAGCTAGCTCAAGCTCAAGCTCAAGCTAGCTAGCTAGCTCAAGCTCAAGCTAGCTAGCTAGCTCAAGCTCAAGCTAGCTAGCTAGCTCAAGCTCAAGCTAGCTAGCTCAAGCTCAAGCTCAAGCTAGCTAGCTAGCTCAAGCTAGCTAGCTAGCTCAAGCTCAAGCTAGCTAGCTAGCTCAAGTTCAAGCTAGCTAGCTAGCTCAAGCTCAAGCTAGCTAGCTAGCTCAAGCTCAAGCTATCTAGCTCAAGCTCAAGCTAGCTAGCTCAAGCTCAAGCTAGCTAGCTAGCTCAAGCTCAAGCTCAAGCTAGCTAGCTCAAGCTCAAGCTCAAGCTAGCTAGCTAGCTCAAGCTCAAGCTAGCTAGCTAGCTCAAGCTCAAGCTAGCTAGCTAGCTCAAGTTCAAGCTAGCTAGCTAGCTCAAGCTCAAGCTAGCTAGCTCAAGCTCAAGCTAGCTAGCTCAAGCTCAAGCCAGCTAGCTCAAGCTCAAGCTCAAGCTAGCTAGCTAGCTCAAGCTCAAGCTCAAGCTCAAGCTAGCTAGCTAGCTCAAGTTCAAGCTAGCTAGCTAGCTCAAGCTCAAGCTAGCTAGCTCAAGCTCAAGCTAGCTAGCTCAAGCTCAAGCCAGCTAGCTCAAGCTCAAGCTCAAGCTAGCTAGCTAGCTCAAGCTCAAGCTAGCTAGCTCAAGCTCAAGCTAGCTAGCTAGCTAGCTCAAGCTCAAGCTCAAGCTAGCTAGCTCAAGCTCAAGCTCAAGCTAGCTAGCTCAAGCTCAAGCTCAAGCTAGCTAGCTCAAGCTCAAGCTCAAGCTAGCTAGCTCAAGCCCAAGCTCAAGCTAGCTAGCTAGCTCAAGCTCAAGCTAGCTAGCTCAAGCTCAAGCTCAAGCTCAAGCTAGCTAGCTAGCTAGCTCAAGCTCAAGCTCAAGCTAGCTAGCTAGCTCAAGCTCAAGCTAGCTAGCTCAAGCTCAAGCTAGCTAGCTAGCTCAAGTTCAAGCTAGCTAGCTAGCTCAAGCTCAAGCTAGCTAGCTAGCTCAAGCTCAAGCTAGCTAGCTCAAGCTCAAGCTAGCTAGCTCAAGCTCAAGCTAGCTAGCTAGCTCAAGCTCAAGCTCAAGCTAGCTAGCTCAAGCTCAAGCTCAAGCTAGCTAGCTAGCTCAAGCTCAAGCTAGCTAGCTAGCTCAAGCTCAAGCTAGCTAGCTAGCTCAAGTTCAAGCTAGCTAGCTAGCTCAAGCTCAAGCTAGCTAGCTCAAGCTCAAGCTAGCTAGCTCAAACTCAAGCTAGGTAGCTAGCTCAAGTTCAAGCTAGCTAGCTAGCTCAAGCTCAAGCTAGCTAGCTAGCTCAAGCTCAAGCTAGCTAGCTCAAGCTCAAGCTAGCTAGCTCAAGCTCAAGCTAGCTAGCTAGCTCAAGCTCAAGCTCAAGCTAGCTAGCTCAAGCTCAAGCTCAAGCTAGCTAGCTAGCTCAAGCTCAAGCTAGCTAGCTAGCTCAAGCTCAAGCTAGCTAGCTAGCTCAAGTTCAAGCTAGCTAGCTAGGTCAAGCTCAAGCTAGCTAGCTCAAGCTCAAGCTAGCTAGCTCAAGCTCAAGCCAGCTAGCTCAAGCTCAAGCTCAAGCTAGCTAGCTAGCTCAAGCACAAGCTTGCTAGCTAGCTCAAGCTCAAGCTAGCTAGCTCAAGCTCAAGCTAGCTAGCTCAAGCTCAAGCTAGCTAGCTCAAGCTCAAGCTCAAGCTAGCTAGCTAGCTCAAGCACAAGCTTGCTAGCTAGCTCAAGCTCAAGCTAGCTAGCTCAAGCTCAAGCTAGCTAGCTCAAGCTCAAGCTAGCTAGCTAGCTCAAGCTCAAGCTCAAGCTAGCTAGCTCAAGCTCAAGCTCAAGCTAGCTAGCTAGCTCAAGCTCAAGCTAGCTAGCTAGCTCAAGCTCAAGCTAGCTAGCTAGCTCAAGCTCAAGCTAGCTAGCTCAAGCTCAAGCTCAAGCTAGCTAGCTAGCTCAAGCTAGCTAGCTAGCTCAAGCTCAAGCTAGCTAGCTAGCTCAAGTTCAAGCTAGCTAGCTAGCTCAAGCTCAAGCTAGCTAGCTAGCTCAAGCTCAAGCTAGCTAGCTCAAGCTCAAGCTAGCTAGCTCAAGCTCAAGCTAGCTAGCTAGCTCAAGCTCAAGCTCAAGCTAGCTAGCTCAAGCTCAAGCTCAAGCTAGCTAGCTAGCTCAAGCTCAAGCTAGCTAGCTAGCTCAAGCTCAAGCTAGCTAGCTAGCTCAAGTTCAAGCTAGCTAGCTAGCTCAAGCTCAAGCTAGCTAGCTCAAGCTCAAGCTAGCTAGCTCAAGCTCAAGCCAGCTAGCTCAAGCTCAAGCTCAAGCTAGCTAGCTAGCTCAAGCTCAAGCTCAAGCTAGCTAGCTAGCTCAAGTTCAAGCTAGCTAGCTAGCTCAAGCTCAAGCTAGCTAGCTCAAGCTCAAGCTAGCTAGCTCAAGCTCAAGCCAGCTAGCTCAAGCTCAATCTCAAGCTAGCTAGCTAGCTCAAGCTCAAGCTAGCTAGCTCAAGCTCAAGCTAGCTAGCTAGCTAGCTCAAGCTCAAGCTCAAGCTAGCTAGCTCAAGCTCAAGCTCAAGCTAGCTAGCTCAAGCTCAAGCTCAAGCTAGCTAGCTCAAGCTCAAGCTCAAGCTAGCTAGCTCAAGCTCAAGCTCAAGCTAGCTAGCTAGCTCAAGCTCAAGCTAGCTAGCTCAAGCTCAAGCTCAAGCTCAAGCTAGCTAGCTAGCTAGCTCAAGCTCAAGCTCAAGCTAGCTAGCTAGCTCAAGCTCAAGCTAGCTAGCTCAAGCTCAAGCCAGCTAGCTCAAGCTCAAGCTCAAGCTAGCTAGCTAGCTCAAGCTCAAGCTAGCTAGCTCAAGCTCAAGCCAGCTAGCTCAAGCTCAAGCTCAAGCTCAAGCTAGCTAGCTAGCTCAAGCTCAAGCTAGATAGCTAGCTCAAGCTAGCTAGCTAGCTCAAGCTCAAGCTCAAGCTAGCTAGCTAGCTAGCTCAAGCTCAAGCTAGCTAGCTCAAGCTCAAGCCAGCTAGCTCAAGCTCAAGCTCAAGCTAGCTAGCTAGCTCAAGCTCAAGCTAGCTAGCTCAAGCTCAAGCTCAAGCGAGCTAGCTAGCTCAAGCTCAAGCTAGCTAGCTAGCTCAAGCTCAAGCTAGCTAACTCAAGCTAACTCAGCTAGCTCAAGCTAACTCAAGCTAGCTAAAGCTAACTCAAGCTAACTCAAGCTAACTCAAGCTAACTCAAGCTAGCTAAAGCTAACTCAAGCTAACTCAAGCTAACCCGAGCTAACTCAAGCTAGCTCAAGCTAACCCAAGCTAGCTAAAGCTAACTCAAGCTAACTCAAGCTAATTCAAGCTAACTCAAGCTAACTCAAGCTAACTCAAGCTAACTCAAGCTAGCTAAAGCTAACTCAAGCTAACTCAAGCTAACTCAAGCTAACCCGAGCTAACTCAAGCTAACTGAAGGTAGCTAAAGCTAGTTCAAGCTAACTCAAGCTAGCTAAAGCTAAGACAAGCTAACTCAAGCTAACTCAAGCTAACTCAAGCTAACTCAAGCTAACTCAAGCTAGTTCAAGCTAACTCAAGCTAACTCAAGCTAACTCAAGCTAGCTAAAGCTAACTCAAGCTAACTCAAGCTAACTCAAGCTAACCCGAGCTAACTCAAGCTAACTCAAGGTAGCTAAAGCTAGTTCAAGCTAACTCAAGCTAGCTAAAGCTAAGACAAGCTAACTCAAGCTAACTCAAGCTAACTCAAGCTAACTCAAGCTAACTCAAGCTAGTTCAAGCTAACTCAAGCTAGCTAAAGCTAACTCAAGCTAACTCAAGCTAACTCAAGCTAGCTCAAGCTAACTCAAGCTAGTTCAAGCTAACTCAAGCTAGCTAAAGCTAACTCAAGCTAACTCAAGCTAACTCAAGCTAACTCAAGCTAGCTAAAGCTAACTCAAGCTAACTCAAGCTAACCCGAGCTAACTCAAGCTAGCTCAAGCTAACCCAAGCTAGCTAAAGCTAACTCAAGCTAACTCAAGCTAATTCAAGCTAACTCAAGCTAACTCAAGCTAACTCAAGCTAACTCAAGCTAGCTAAAGCTAACTCAAGCTAACTCAAGCTAACTCAAGCTAACCCGAGCTAACTCAAGCTAACTCAAGGTAGCTAAAGCTAGTTCAAGCTAACTCAAGCTAGCTAAAGCTAAGACAAGCTAACTCAAGCTAACTCAAGCTAACTCAAGCTAACTCAAGCTAACTCAAGCTAACTCAAGCTAGCTAAAGCTAACTCAAGCTAACTCAAGCTAACTCAAGCTAACCCGAGCTAACTCAAGCTAACTCAAGGTAGCTAAAGCTAGTTCAAGCTAACTCAAGCTAGCTAAAGCTAAGACAAGCTAACTCAAGCTAACTCAAGCTAACTCAAGCTAACTCAAGCTAACTAAAGCTAGTTCAAGCTAACTCAAGCTAGCTAAAGCTAACTCAAGCTAACTCAAGCTAACTCAAGCTAGCTCAAGCTAACTCAAGCTAGTTCAAGCTAACTCAAGCTAGCTAAAGCTAACTCAAGCTAACTCAAGCTAACTCAAGCTAACTCAAGCTAGCTAAAGCTAACTCAAGCTAACTCAAGCTAACCCGAGCTAACTCAAGCTAGCTCAAGCTAACCCAAGCTAGCTAAAGCTAACTCAAGCTAACTCAAGCTAATTCAAGCTAACTCAAGCTAACTCAAGCTAACTCAAGCTAACTCAAGCTAGCTAAAGCTAACTCAAGCTAACTCAAGCTAACTCAAGCTAACCCGAGCTAACTCAAGCTAACTCAAGGTAGCTAAAGCTAGTTCAAGCTAACTCAAGCTAGCTAAAGCTAAGACAAGCTAACTCAAGCTAACTCAAGCTAACTCAAGCTAACTCAAGCTAACTCAAGCTAACTCAAGCTAGTTCAAGCTAACTCAAGCTAACTCAAGCTAACTCAAGCTAGCTAAAGCTAACTCAAGCTAACTCAAGCTAACTCAAGCTAACCCGAGCTAACTCAAGCTAACTCAAGGTAGCTAAAGCTAGTTCAAGCTAGCTCAAGCTAGCTAAAGCTAAGACAAGCTAACTCAAGCTAACTCAAGCTAACTCAAGCTAACTCAAGCTAGTTCAAGCTAACTCAAGCTAGCTAAAGCTAACTCAAGCTAACTCAAGCTAACTCAAGCTAGCTCAAGCTAACTCAAGCTAGTTCAAGCTAACTCAAGCTAGCTAAAGCTAACTCAAGCTAACTCAAGCTAACTCAAGCTAGCTCAAGCTAACTCAAGCTAACTCAAGCTAACTCAAGCTAACCCGAGCTAACTCAAGCTAACTCAAGGTAGCTAAAGCTAGTTCAAGCTAGCTCAAGCTAGCTAAAGCTAAGACAAGCTAACTCAAGCTAACTCAAGCTAACTCAAGCTAACTCAAGCTAGTTCAAGCTAACTCAAGCTAGCTAAAGCTAACTCAAGCTAACTCAAGCTAACTCAAGCTAGCTCAAGCTAACTCAAGCTAGTTCAAGCTAACTCAAGCTAGCTAAAGCTAACTCAAGCTAACTCAAGCTAACTCAAGCTAGCTCAAGCTAACTCAAGCTAGTTCAAGCTAACTCAAGCTAGCTAAAGCTAACTCAAGCTAACTCAAGCTAACTCAAGCTAACTCAAGCTAGCTAAAGCTAACTCAAGCTAACTCAAGCTAACCCGAGCTAACTCAAGCTAGCTCAAGCTAACCCAAGCTAGCTAAAGCTAACTCAAGCTAACTCAAGCTAATTCAAGCTAACTCAAGCTAACTCAAGCTAACTCAAGCTAACTCAAGCTAGCTAAAGCTAACTCAAGCTAACTCAAGCTAACTCAAGCTAACCCGAGCTAACTCAAGCTAACTCAAGGTAGCTAAAGCTAGTTCAAGCTAACTCAAGCTAGCTAAAGCTAAGACAAGCTAACTCAAGCTAACTCAAGCTAACTCAAGCTAACTCAAGCTAACTCAAGCTAGTTCAAGCTAACTCAAGCTAACTCAAGCTAACTCAAGCTAGCTAAAGCTAACTCAAGCTAACTCAAGCTAACTCAAGCTAACCCGAGCTAACTCAAGCTAACTCAAGGTAGCTAAAGCTAGTTCAAGCTAGCTCAAGCTAGCTAAAGCTAAGACAAGCTAACTCAAGCTAACTCAAGCTAACTCAAGCTAGTTCAAGCTAACTCAAGCTAGCTAAAGCTAACTCAAGCTAACTCAAGCTAACTCAAGCTAGCTCAAGCTAACTCAAGCTAGTTCAAGCTAACTCAAGCTAGCTAAAGCTAACTCAAGCTAACTCAAGCTAACTCAAGCTAACTCAAGCTAGCTAAAGCTAACTCAAGCTAACTCAAGCTAACCCGAGCTAACTCAAGCTAGCTCAAGCTAACCCAAGCTAGCTAAAGCTAACTCAAGCTAACTCAAGCTAATTCAAGCTAACTCAAGCTAACTCAAGCTAACTCAAGCTAACTCAAGCTAGCTAAAGCTAACTCAAGCTAACTCAAGCTAACTCAAGCTAACCCGAGCTAACTCAAGCTAACTCAAGGTAGCTAAAGCTAGTTCAAGCTAACTCAAGCTAGCTAAAGCTAAGACAAGCTAACTCAAGCTAACTCAAGCTAACTCAAGCTAACTCAAGCTAACTCAAGCTAACTCAAGCTAGCTAAAGCTAACTCAAGCTAACTCAAGCTAACTCAAGCTAACCCGAGCTAACTCAAGCTAACTCAAGGTAGCTAAAGCTAGTTCAAGCTAACTCAAGCTAGCTAAAGCTAAGACAAGCTAACTCAAGCTAACTCAAGCTAACTCAAGCTAACTCAAGCTAACTAAAGCTAGTTCAAGCTAACTCAAGCTAGCTAAAGCTAACTCAAGCTAACTCAAGCTAACTCAAGCTAGCTCAAGCTAACTCAAGCTAGTTCAAGCTAACTCAAGCTAGCTAAAGCTAACTCAAGCTAACTCAAGCTAACTCAAGCTAACTCAAGCTAGCTAAAGCTAACTCAAGCTAACTCAAGCTAACCCGAGCTAACTCAAGCTAGCTCAAGCTAACCCAAGCTAGCTAAAGCTAACTCAAGCTAACTCAAGCTAACTAAAGCTAGTTCAAGCTAACTCAAGCTAGCTAAAGCTAACTCAAGCTAACTCAAGCTAACTCAAGCTAGCTCAAGCTAACTCAAGCTAGTTCAAGCTAACTCAAGCTAGCTAAAGCTAACTCAAGCTAACTCAAGCTAACTCAAGCTAACTCAAGCTAGCTAAAGCTAACTCAAGCTAACTCAAGCTAACCCGAGCTAACTCAAGCTAGCTCAAGCTAACCCAAGCTAGCTAAAGCTAACTCAAGCTAACTCAAGCTAATTCAAGCTAACTCAAGCTAACTCAAGCTAACTCAAGCTAACTCAAGCTAGCTAAAGCTAACTCAAGCTAACTCAAGCTAACTCAAGCTAACCCGAGCTAACTCAAGCTAACTCAAGGTAGCTAAAGCTAGTTCAAGCTAACTCAAGCTAGCTAAAGCTAAGACAAGCTAACTCAAGCTAACTCAAGCTAACTCAAGCTAACTCAAGCTAACTCAAGCTAACTCAAGCTAGCTAAAGCTAACTCAAGCTAACTCAAGCTAACTCAAGCTAACCCGAGCTAACTCAAGCTAACTCAAGGTAGCTAAAGCTAGTTCAAGCTAACTCAAGCTAGCTAAAGCTAAGACAAGCTAACTCAAGCTAACTCAAGCTAACTCAAGCTAACTCAAGCTAACTAAAGCTAGTTCAAGCTAACTCAAGCTAGCTAAAGCTAACTCAAGCTAACTCAAGCTAACTCAAGCTAGCTCAAGCTAACTCAAGCTAGTTCAAGCTAACTCAAGCTAGCTAAAGCTAACTCAAGCTAACTCAAGCTAACTCAAGCTAACTCAAGCTAGCTAAAGCTAACTCAAGCTAACTCAAGCTAACCCGAGCTAACTCAAGCTAGCTCAAGCTAACCCAAGCTAGCTAAAGCTAACTCAAGCTAACTCAAGCTAATTCAAGCTAACTCAAGCTAACTCAAGCTAACTCAAGCTAACTCAAGCTAGCTAAAGCTAACTCAAGCTAACTCAAGCTAACTCAAGCTAACCCGAGCTAACTCAAGCTAACTCAAGGTAGCTAAAGCTAGTTCAAGCTAACTCAAGCTAGCTAAAGCTAAGACAAGCTAACTCAAGCTAACTCAAGCTAACTCAAGCTAACTCAAGCTAACTCAAGCTAACTCAAGCTAGTTCAAGCTAACTCAAGCTAACTCAAGCTAACTCAAGCTAGCTAAAGCTAACTCAAGCTAACTCAAGCTAACTCAAGCTAACCCGAGCTAACTCAAGCTAACTCAAGGTAGCTAAAGCTAGTTCAAGCTAGCTCAAGCTAGCTAAAGCTAAGACAAGCTAACTCAAGCTAACTCAAGCTAACTCAAGCTAACTCAAGCTAGTTCAAGCTAACTCAAGCTAGCTAAAGCTAACTCAAGCTAACTCAAGCTAACTCAAGCTAGCTCAAGCTAACTCAAGCTAGTTCAAGCTAACTCAAGCTAGCTAAAGCTAACTCAAGCTAACTCAAGCTAACTCAAGCTAGCTCAAGCTAACTCAAGCTAACTCAAGCTAACTCAAGCTAACCCGAGCTAACTCAAGCTAACTCAAGGTAGCTAAAGCTAGTTCAAGCTAGCTCAAGCTAGCTAAAGCTAAGAAAAGCTAACTCAAGCTAACTCAAGCTAACTCAAGCTAACTCAAGCTAGTTCAAGCTAACTCAAGCTAGCTAAAGCTAACTCAAGCTAACTCAAGCTAACTCAAGCTAGCTCAAGCTAACTCAAGCTAGTTCAAGCTAACTCAAGCTAGCTAAAGCTAACTCAAGCTAACTCAAGCTAACTCAAGCTAGCTCAAGCTAACTCAAGCTAGTTCAAGCTAACTCAAGCTAGCTAAAGCTAACTCAAGCTAACTCAAGCTAACTCAAGCTAACTCAAGCTAGCTAAAGCTAACTCAAGCTAACTCAAGCTAACCCGAGCTAACTCAAGCTAGCTCAAGCTAACCCAAGCTAGCTAAAGCTAACTCAAGCTAACTCAAGCTAATTCAAGCTAACTCAAGCTAACTCAAGCTAACTCAAGCTAACTCAAGCTAGCTAAAGCTAACTCAAGCTAACTCAAGCTAACTCAAGCTAACCCGAGCTAACTCAAGCTAACTCAAGGTAGCTAAAGCTAGTTCAAGCTAACTCAAGCTAGCTAAAGCTAAGACAAGCTAACTCAAGCTAACTCAAGCTAACTCAAGCTAACTCAAGCTAACTCAAGCTAGTTCAAGCTAACTCAAGCTAACTCAAGCTAACTCAAGCTAGCTAAAGCTAACTCAAGCTAACTCAAGCTAACTCAAGCTAACCCGAGCTAACTCAAGCTAACTCAAGGTAGCTAAAGCTAGTTCAAGCTAGCTCAAGCTAGCTAAAGCTAAGACAAGCTAACTCAAGCTAACTCAAGCTAACTCAAGCTAGTTCAAGCTAGTTCAAGCTAACTCAAGCTAGCTAAAGCTAACTCAAGCTAACTCAAGCTAACTCAAGCTAGCTCAAGCTAACTCAAGCTAGTTCAAGCTAACTCAAGCTAGCTAAAGCTAACTCAAGCTAACTCAAGCTAACTCAAGCTAGCTCAAGCTAACTCAAGCTAGTTCAAGCTAACTCAAGCTAGCTAAAGCTAACTCAAGCTAACTCAAGCTAACTCAAGCTAACTCAAGCTAGCTAAAGCTAACTCAAGCTAACTCAAGCTAACCCGAGCTAACTCAAGCTAGCTCAAGCTAACCCAAGCTAGCTAAAGCTAACTCAAGCTAACTCAAGCTAATTCAAGCTAACTCAAGCTAACTCAAGCTAACTCAAGCTAACTCAAGCTAGCTAAAGCTAACTCAAGCTAACTCAAGCTAACTCAAGCTAACCCGAGCTAACTCAAGCTAACTCAAGGTAGCTAAAGCTAGTTCAAGCTAACTCAAGCTAGCTAAAGCTAAGACAAGCTAACTCAAGCTAACTCAAGCTAACTCAAGCTAACTCAAGCTAACTCAAGCTAGTTCAAGCTAACTCAAGCTAACTCAAGCTAACTCAAGCTAGCTAAAGCTAACTCAAGCTAACTCAAGCTAACTCAAGCTAACCCGAGCTAACTCAAGCTAACTCAAGGTAGCTAAAGCTAGTTCAAGCTAGCTCAAGCTAGCTAAAGCTAAGACAAGCTAACTCAAGCTAACTCAAGCTAACTCAAGCTAGTTCAAGCTAACTCAAGCTAGCTAAAGCTAACTCAAGCTAACTCAAGCTAACTCAAGCTAGCTCAAGCTAACTCAAGCTAGTTCAAGCTAACTCAAGCTAGCTAAAGCTAACTCAAGCTAACTCAAGCTAACTCAAGCTAACTCAAGCTAGCTAAAGCTAACTCAAGCTAACTCAAGCTAACCCGAGCTAACTCAAGCTAGCTCAAGCTAACCCAAGCTAGCTAAAGCTAACTCAAGCTAACTCAAGCTAATTCAAGCTAACTCAAGCTAACTCAAGCTAACTCAAGCTAACTCAAGCTAGCTAAAGCTAACTCAAGCTAACTCAAGCTAACTCAAGCTAACCCGAGCTAACTCAAGCTAACTCAAGGTAGCTAAAGCTAGTTCAAGCTAACTCAAGCTAGCTAAAGCTAAGACAAGCTAACTCAAGCTAACTCAAGCTAACTCAAGCTAACTCAAGCTAACTCAAGCTAACTCAAGCTAGTTCAAGCTAACTCAAGCTAACTCAAGCTAACTCAAGCTAGCTAAAGCTAACTCAAGCTAACTCAAGCTAACTCAAGCTAACCCGAGCTAACTCAAGCTAACTCAAGGTAGCTAAAGCTAGTTCAAGCTAACTCAAGCTAGCTAAAGCTAAGACAAGCTAACTCAAGCTAACTCAAGCTAACTCAAGCTAACTCAAGCTAACTAAAGCTAGTTCAAGCTAACTCAAGCTAGCTAAAGCTAACTCAAGCTAACTCAAGCTAACTCAAGCTAGCTCAAGCTAACTCAAGCTAGTTCAAGCTAACTCAAGCTAGCTAAAGCTAACTCAAGCTAACTCAAGCTAACTCAAGCTAACTCAAGCTAGCTAAAGCTAACCCGAGCTAACTCAAGCTAGCTCAAGCTAACCCAAGCTAGCTAAAGCTAACTCAAGCTAACTCAAGCTAATTCAAGCTAACTCAAGCTAACTCAAGCTAACTCAAGCTAACTCAAGCTAGCTAAAGCTAACTCAAGCTAACTCAAGCTAACTCAAGCTAACCCGAGCTAACTCAAGCTAACTCAAGGTAGCTAAAGCTAGTTCAAGCTAACTCAAGCTAGCTAAAGCTAAGACAAGCTAACTCAAGCTAACTCAAGCTAACTCAAGCTAACTCAAGCTAACTCAAGCTAACTCAAGCTAGTTCAAGCTAACTCAAGCTAACTCAAGCTAACTCAAGCTAGCTAAAGCTAACTCAAGCTAACTCAAGCTAACTCAAGCTAACCCGAGCTAACTCAAGCTAACTCAAGGTAGCTAAAGCTAGTTCAAGCTAACTCAAGCTAGCTAAAGCTAAGACAAGCTAACTCAAGCTAACTCAAGCTAACTCAAGCTAACTCAAGCTAACTAAAGCTAGTTCAAGCTAACTCAAGCTAGCTAAAGCTAACTCAAGCTAACTCAAGCTAACTCAAGCTAGCTCAAGCTAACTCAAGCTAGTTCAAGCTAACTCAAGCTAGCTAAAGCTAACTCAAGCTAACTCAAGCTAACTCAAGCTAACTCAAGCTAGCTAAAGCTAACTCAAGCTAACTCAAGCTAACCCGAGCTAACTCAAGCTAGCTCAAGCTAACCCAAGCTAGCTAAAGCTAACTCAAGCTAACTCAAGCTAATTCAAGCTAACTCAAGCTAACTCAAGCTAACTCAAGCTAACTCAAGCTAGCTAAAGCTAACTCAAGCTAACTCAAGCTAACTCAAGCTAACCCGAGCTAACTCAAGCTAACTCAAGGTAGCTAAAGCTAGTTCAAGCTAACTCAAGCTAGCTAAAGCTAAGACAAGCTAACTCAAGCTAACTCAAGCTAACTCAAGCTAACTCAAGCTAACTCAAGCTAGTTCAAGCTAACTTAATGAAGTTAACCCAAGCTAACTTGGGTTAATGAAGTCAAACTCAAGCTAACCCGAGCTAACTCAAGCTAACTCAAGCTAATTCAAGCTAACTCAAGCTAACTCAAGCTAATTCAAGCTAACTCAAGCTAATTCAAGCTAACTCAAGCTAGCTAAAGCTAACTCAAGCTAACTCAAGCTAACTCAAGCTAGCTCAAGCTAACTCAAGCTAACTCAAGCTAACTCAAGCTAACCCGAGCTAACTCAAGCTAACTCAAGGTAGCTAAAGCTAGTTCAAGCTAGCTCAAGCTAGCTAAAGCTAAGACAAGCTAACTCAAGCTAACTCAAGCTAACTCAAGCTAGTTCAAGCTAACTCAAGCTAGCTAAAGCTAACTCAAGCTAACTCAAGCTAACTCAAGCTAGCTCAAGCTAACTCAAGCTAGTTCAAGCTAACTCAAGCTAGCTAAAGCTAACTCAAGCTAACTCAAGCTAACTCAAGCTAGCTCAAGCTAACTCAAGCTAGTTCAAGCTAACTCAAGCTAGCTAAAGCTAACTCAAGCTAACTCAAGCTAACTCAAGCTAACTCAAGCTAGCTAAAGCTAACTCAAGCTAACTCAAGCTAACCCGAGCTAACTCAAGCTAGCTCAAGCTAACCCAAGCTAGCTAAAGCTAACTCAAGCTAACTCAAGCTAATTCAAGCTAACTCAAGCTAACTCAAGCTAACTCAAGCTAACTCAAGCTAGCTAAAGCTAACTCAAGCTAACTCAAGCTAACTCAAGCTAACCCGAGCTAACTCAAGCTAACTCAAGGTAGCTAAAGCTAGTTCAAGCTAACTCAAGCTAGCTAAAGCTAAGACAAGCTAACTCAAGCTAACTCAAGCTAACTCAAGCTAACTCAAGCTAACTCAAGCTAGTTCAAGCTAACTCAAGCTAACTCAAGCTAACTCAAGCTAGCTAAAGCTAACTCAAGCTAACTCAAGCTAACTCAAGCTAACCCGAGCTAACTCAAGCTAACTCAAGGTAGCTAAAGCTAGTTCAAGCTAGCTCAAGCTAGCTAAAGCTAAGACAAGCTAACTCAAGCTAACTCAAGCTAACTCAAGCTAGTTCAAGCTAACTCAAGCTAGCTAAAGCTAACTCAAGCTAACTCAAGCTAACTCAAGCTAGCTCAAGCTAACTCAAGCTAGTTCAAGCTAACTCAAGCTAGCTAAAGCTAACTCAAGCTAACTCAAGCTAACTCAAGCTAACTCAAGCTAGCTAAAGCTAACTCAAGCTAACTCAAGCTAACCCGAGCTAACTCAAGCTAGCTCAAGCTAACCCAAGCTAGCTAAAGCTAACTCAAGCTAACTCAAGCTAATTCAAGCTAACTCAAGCTAACTCAAGCTAACTCAAGCTAACTCAAGCTAGCTAAAGCTAACTCAAGCTAACTCAAGCTAACTCAAGCTAACCCGAGCTAACTCAAGCTAACTCAAGGTAGCTAAAGCTAGTTCAAGCTAACTCAAGCTAGCTAAAGCTAAGACAAGCTAACTCAAGCTAACTCAAGCTAACTCAAGCTAACTCAAGCTAACTCAAGCTAACTCAAGCTAGTTCAAGCTAACTCAAGCTAACTCAAGCTAACTCAAGCTAGCTAAAGCTAACTCAAGCTAACTCAAGCTAACTCAAGCTAACCCGAGCTAACTCAAGCTAACTCAAGGTAGCTAAAGCTAGTTCAAGCTAACTCAAGCTAGCTAAAGCTAAGACAAGCTAACTCAAGCTAACTCAAGCTAACTCAAGCTAACTCAAGCTAACTAAAGCTAGTTCAAGCTAACTCAAGCTAGCTAAAGCTAACTCAAGCTAACTCAAGCTAACTCAAGCTAGCTCAAGCTAACTCAAGCTAGTTCAAGCTAACTCAAGCTAGCTAAAGCTAACTCAAGCTAACTCAAGCTAACTCAAGCTAACTCAAGCTAGCTAAAGCTAACCCGAGCTAACTCAAGCTAGCTCAAGCTAACCCAAGCTAGCTAAAGCTAACTCAAGCTAACTCAAGCTAATTCAAGCTAACTCAAGCTAACTCAAGCTAACTCAAGCTAACTCAAGCTAGCTAAAGCTAACTCAAGCTAACTCAAGCTAACTCAAGCTAACCCGAGCTAACTCAAGCTAACTCAAGGTAGCTAAAGCTAGTTCAAGCTAACTCAAGCTAGCTAAAGCTAAGACAAGCTAACTCAAGCTAACTCAAGCTAACTCAAGCTAACTCAAGCTAACTCAAGCTAACTCAAGCTAGTTCAAGCTAACTCAAGCTAACTCAAGCTAACTCAAGCTAGCTAAAGCTAACTCAAGCTAACTCAAGCTAACTCAAGCTAACCCGAGCTAACTCAAGCTAACTCAAGGTAGCTAAAGCTAGTTCAAGCTAACTCAAGCTAGCTAAAGCTAAGACAAGCTAACTCAAGCTAACTCAAGCTAACTCAAGCTAACTCAAGCTAACTCAAGCTAGTTCAAGCTAACTCAAGCTAGCTAAAGCTAACTCAAGCTAACTCAAGCTAACTCAAGCTAGCTCAAGCTAACTCAAGCTAGTTCAAGCTAACTCAAGCTAGCTAAAGCTAACTCAAGCTAACTCAAGCTAACTCAAGCTAACTCAAGCTAGCTAAAGCTAACTCAAGCTAACTCAAGCTAACCCGAGCTAACTCAAGCTAGCTCAAGCTAACCCAAGCTAGCTAAAGCTAACTCAAGCTAACTCAAGCTAATTCAAGCTAACTCAAGCTAACTCAAGCTAACTCAAGCTAACTCAAGCTAGCTAAAGCTAACTCAAGCTAACTCAAGCTAACTCAAGCTAACCCGAGCTAACTCAAGCTAACTCAAGGTAGCTAAAGCTAGTTCAAGCTAACTCAAGCTAGCTAAAGCTAAGACAAGCTAACTCAAGCTAACTCAAGCTAACTCAAGCTAACTCAAGCTAACTCAAGCTAACTCAAGCTAGCTAAAGCTAACTCAAGCTAACTCAAGCTAACTCAAGCTAACCCGAGCTAACTCAAGCTAACTCAAGGTAGCTAAAGCTAGTTCAAGCTAACTCAAGCTAGCTAAAGCTAAGACAAGCTAACTCAAGCTAACTCAAGCTAACTCAAGCTAACTCAAGCTAACTAAAGCTAGTTCAAGCTAACTCAAGCTAGCTAAAGCTAACTCAAGCTAACTCAAGCTAACTCAAGCTAGCTCAAGCTAACTCAAGCTAGTTCAAGCTAACTCAAGCTAGCTAAAGCTAACTCAAGCTAACTCAAGCTAACTCAAGCTAACTCAAGCTAGCTAAAGCTAACTCAAGCTAACTCAAGCTAACCCGAGCTAACTCAAGCTAGCTCAAGCTAACCCAAGCTAGCTAAAGCTAACTCAAGCTAACTCAAGCTAATTCAAGCTAACTCAAGCTAACTCAAGCTAACTCAAGCTAACTCAAGCTAGCTAAAGCTAACTCAAGCTAACTCAAGCTAACTCAAGCTAACCCGAGCTAACTCAAGCTAACTCAAGGTAGCTAAAGCTAGTTCAAGCTAACTCAAGCTAGCTAAAGCTAAGACAAGCTAACTCAAGCTAACTCAAGCTAACTCAAGCTAACTCAAGCTAACTCAAGCTAACTCAAGCTAGTTCAAGCTAACTCAAGCTAACTCAAGCTAACTCAAGCTAGCTAAAGCTAACTCAAGCTAACTCAAGCTAACTCAAGCTAACCCGAGCTAACTCAAGCTAACTCAAGGTAGCTAAAGCTAGTTCAAGCTAGCTCAAGCTAGCTAAAGCTAAGACAAGCTAACTCAAGCTAACTCAAGCTAACTCAAGCTAACTCAAGCTAGTTCAAGCTAACTCAAGCTAGCTAAAGCTAACTCAAGCTAACTCAAGCTAACTCAAGCTAGCTCAAGCTAACTCAAGCTAGTTCAAGCTAACTCAAGCTAGCTAAAGCTAACTCAAGCTAACTCAAGCTAACTCAAGCTAGCTCAAGCTAACTCAAGCTAACTCAAGCTAACTCAAGCTAACCCGAGCTAACTCAAGCTAACTCAAGGTAGCTAAAGCTAGTTCAAGCTAGCTCAAGCTAGCTAAAGCTAAGACAAGCTAACTCAAGCTAACTCAAGCTAACTCAAGCTAACTCAAGCTAGTTCAAGCTAACTCAAGCTAGCTAAAGCTAACTCAAGCTAACTCAAGCTAACTCAAGCTAGCTCAAGCTAACTCAAGCTAGTTCAAGCTAACTCAAGCTAGCTAAAGCTAACTCAAGCTAACTCAAGCTAACTCAAGCTAGCTCAAGCTAACTCAAGCTAGTTCAAGCTAACTCAAGCTAGCTAAAGCTAACTCAAGCTAACTCAAGCTAACTCAAGCTAACTCAAGCTAGCTAAAGCTAACTCAAGCTAACTCAAGCTAACCCGAGCTAACTCAAGCTAGCTCAAGCTAACCCAAGCTAGCTAAAGCTAACTCAAGCTAACTCAAGCTAATTCAAGCTAACTCAAGCTAACTCAAGCTAACTCAAGCTAACTCAAGCTAGCTAAAGCTAACTCAAGCTAACTCAAGCTAACTCAAGCTAACCCGAGCTAACTCAAGCTAACTCAAGGTAGCTAAAGCTAGTTCAAGCTAACTCAAGCTAGCTAAAGCTAAGACAAGCTAACTCAAGCTAACTCAAGCTAACTCAAGCTAACTCAAGCTAACTCAAGCTAGTTCAAGCTAACTCAAGCTAACTCAAGCTAACTCAAGCTAGCTAAAGCTAACTCAAGCTAACTCAAG
>NW_027452113.1:0-25130 GCF_964194025.1 Convolutriloba macropyga
CATATGTGTGTGTTTGCACGTGATTGAAGATAAGAGTACATCGTTAACCGAGCGATATTGCTTCATTTATTGCAGGTCAGGTGACAAGTCGCTGCTCAGATTCTGACCTGGAATGCACTAGATTTAGTAACTGGTACATACATGACAAAGTAAATTCAAGACAGCGCAGTCAGAACCATCATACACTCATATTGCAGAACCAACTTTATTGACTCCTTCAATGTAGTCAAAAAATCATCCTTTCCTCGATTTGAGATCTTTATTTTTTGTTGCAGGATTCAATGATCACCACTAACTCTGCTCCCACTTTACTCAAAGCTACCGAACGCATATGCTAGATATCAGTTGTTAAAATTTCCAACCACTAATGGTCGTTTCCAATAAAAAAAAGCTTGCCACATCAAAAAAAAACTTCGCAACAGAAAAATATATCACACAAACTTGGCTCTGCAACGTTTTTTCTTCAACTTATTAAACTTCATGCAATCCTGTCACCATAATTCTTAGCAGCGGTTCTTTCTTTTGACGTCTGGTAGTTCTCATTTCCTTTTCGTTGGTAATTATTTTGTCTACCTTGTATCTGCATAGTGTGATATCTTGTTTTGCATTGAAATATATGCGTAGCTTTATTTATCTTCCTTATTATTATATACATGTTGAGCAGCCTCCCTCTGACAACGTCAAATACACAAATCCCGTTTATATAAGTCTTCTCTTTCCCTTCCAAGCATCTGGAGTTTCGTGCCAAGGTTGCGGTACACTTATGCATATCAAATGCACTGGCCCCTCAACTAAAAACGATCAGCATCTAAAATTCATTTGCAAACACTGCTTTTAACATGCTTAAGTTAGCTCTCAGAGAATAGCTTAAAATAGGCAGTCACCATTAACCGAGGCAACACTTGAACCATTAAATCTTTGAAAAAATTTCAAGGTGAACAAATACAAATTCTGCGGAAAATGAACAAGACAATAGTTCACTGGAAACAAATCCACTATACCTTTAGCAAATATAAAATAGGCTTCAAAATTGCCGAAGTCATGAGCAATTTTGTCACTAAGAGGTTTGAAGTTGGGGCGCCGCTGAATGTGCTAAGTTTTGCACAATGATTATTCCGCATTTAGTTCTGCCAAGTTCAAAAAAAGAAAACGATGCTTCAATAATAAAAAATGTTGTCTCGAAGGCTCGATTTTTGGATGAAGTTCAAATTCAACGACCTGTTCATTGAAGCAAAGGCACTTAAGGAACGTTTTAGGAAAATTAACGAAAGTGGATGAATTTGAAGCCTTTGACCAACAAATGGATTCTGGTAAGATATCGAATGCTTTAAGATGTCTTTCTGATGATTCAAAGATGGGTCTGTCAACCTCCAAAAAAATTATTATCAAATTTTTAAATTGCATCATTGTTGTTTATTTTCTACAAGAAACCACCCATTGAGTCAGGAAATTGATCCTAAATACGTCATATCCAATCCGAAAAACCAGGATTTGCTGTTCTTTTAAAAAAAAACTAACGGCTCTGAAACAAAACGGACGGAAATGAAATCAAATGAGGGCCTCTGCCTATTTTCCCTGATGCAGGTGAAGAGAAACGATTTCTGACATAACACAAAGCTCCGTCAATCGATCTCTGCAAAGCAGTGTCTAAACTTGCAACCAGGTTCGCCAACGAAGAAATATATTTCTTGAATTCTTATAACGCTTGTCGTCTGATTAAACTCGAAAAATGCCCGCAAGTTCGACAAATTGGCATTGGCGAGGTATTAAAGAGAACTTCAAGAAAGAGTATAATTAAGGGCGTTAAACGAGATCCCCAATTTGTGTAAAGAAACTTCCAAATGTGCCTTGGTCAAAAAATTGGAAGCGAGCAGGATATCAATGCTCTCCACCGACGTTTTCTTGAAGATCCTAACAAATCGTTCTGACTGCGGCCAGGGATGTGTTGAACAAATTGAAAAGAGATTGCGCTCTTAACAACCCCAAAATAATTTGTCCTTCCATTATTACGGCAGTCAGAAGCTGTTAAAAGACTCCCATTAAACCTTTTTATTGAAAAAATGGTAATCAAATCTCAAGTGTGAACAATATAAGATAATCCAGTAGCCATGACAATGTTTGGCTTGTGTATAATTTCTCCCACCGACATGTTTTAAGATCACAATTTGACTAATAAATTGTACGCGGGTGAAGATAATGCAGCCAGTAGACTTGAATGACTACGAATCCTGCTAGATAAGCTCAATGAAATAGGCAATGCATTTGGGTTTTAATTGAATCAATTGTCATCTCATTGGAAGTGCGGAACTTCTTCAGAAGGCCGAAAAAATTTTTTGTGATTATGTGTTGATGTTATTGAAGTTCATTGTGTTCTGGCTTCAGTTTTTGGTTTTGGTAAAATCTGCAACGATCTTTTGGAGAAAAATTCAACTAAAAACTCTAACATGCTAGAGAAAATCACCGACGAATATTAAGGATCGAGTCAGAAAATTGAGCTGTTACAAAATCATAACAGTGTAGATGCAGAATTTTATCGGAAAAAATCTTTCAGCAGGCTCAAGCGAAAACGTTGGTTCTGAAAGACCTTTACGATGAAAAAGAGAATCTATATTTAGCTATAGAAAAAAGATCACCAAGCTGGCTAAATGCACTCGCATTGGGAGGATATCAATTTGATTTAACCAGGGGAGCGTTCAGAGATGGGAGCGCCAATAGATATGGATGGGATCCCTTAAAACTCTAATCAACATTCAATGTTAAAAATTTTTTTTAATGTAGGGAATGCTTGTCTTTGCTGCAAAGGTGGCTATCAGTCATCAGACACAATGAAAACCAAGACACTTTTGCCAACCTGCTCAACACGATCAACGATGATGTCGAAGTAGAACCCTGTGTTCAGACATTGCAAAATACATATTTCACTTTTTTGGATTTTTATGTGTTCAATTCGCAGGCCAAGAATTGCCCAAGAAGCATACTGGATTCCTACGAATATCACGAGCACATCAAGAAGATGAAAGAGAAGCAAATGATAATCGGAGTGGAGAAGGCCACATGTACGTTTATCATCTCATGTACCGGACGATCCGGTCCATCAGCATCAAAAGCCACATATAGATTGCTTTCCAAGATCATCGATAAGAAAGAAAATTAATGTTCGGACGTGATCACGCACAATAGGGCAAGAACAAATTTTGCGCTTTTGCGTAGCTTCATACTCTGCCTCCGTGGCGTAACCTCCATGCGCGGGAGCCCTGCATTAGGCGCATCAATAGCAATCATGCTAGAAGGGGCCAAGTTGTTGTCCTAAAAGCTTCTATGTTTTCTAATTATGATTTAAAATCACAAAACAATGTACTTTAACAGCTATTTGTGATATTTAATTTCATTACAATTATGACGCTTGTAGTTTTCTCTGCCTTCGCTTCACCTTGTGGAAGATGACCAGAGTCTATATGCAGAACTTAGTGATTTACATATTCAATTTTTATCAGGTGTATCTTAAAATTGAATCAGGCAATTTACAATGAAACCCCCCGAAAATGGAAGTTGACGAAGTTCGACTACTCATGACGAAGTTCGAGTAGATATCAATGCAAATTGCCTGTTCGCATTGCGTGTCAGTAGAATTTTTTTGATGTGAAATTATTCAATCCTTATTCCAAGAGTTGCCAAGGAAGCATACTAGTTTCCTACAAAGGATAAACGAATTTGGGAATCCCACATCTACGTTAATCTTCTCATGTACTGAAGGAGTCGGTCCGTTGTCATCAAAAGCTACACAATGATCGGCTTCCAGGATCAGCGATAAAAAAGAAGATTCATAATTGGACGTGATTGTGTGCATTAGGCGAAAAATAAGTTTCACGTTTTTGCGTCGCTCCATACTCTGCCTCCGCGGTGAACCTTCCATGCGCCAGCGCCCTGCCGTAGAAGCATCAATTGAAATCATTCTGAATGAGGGGAGGCTGATGTCCTAAGTGCTTCTATATTTTCAAATTCTGATTTAAAATGCTCGATGGACACTGGAAAAACTCTTCAGCATTAGAGTACGAGTTTATCACACTCTTTTGTCGCTACTGTTACTAAATAAACTGTGACGATACAAGATTGGAGGTAAACTTGTAGTCTAATGATGGAAACAGTTTGGTATACTTGTACTTCAAAAAACTTGTGTAGTGTGTGTGTATGTGTGTTGTATGTGTGATGCTTCCCGGATGTCGCGTCGCTCCTTACTCTGTCTCTGAGGCGCACATTCCATGCGCCGGCACCCTGTAGTAGATGCATCAATGGGAATCTATCTAGAGGAAGGGAGGTTGTTGTTGTAAATGCTTCAATGTTTTCTAATTCTGATTTAACATCACCACAACATGTATTTTAATTGCTATTAATCATACATAATTCGATTATAATTCTGATGCTTGTTACTTTCTCTGTCTTTCACTTCTGATGCTTTAATTTTTGACTGCTGTCAAGGTGTATAAATGTACATATGTACATAGCTGTCTTGCTACCCTCGAGTTGACAGACTAACGTTTTAGGAGAAGTGCTGACCTTTGTTTGAACAGTTTTTTTGACAGTGCACTCTAGATCTACAGAAAAAAAATTTGAAAAAAAGGATCTATTCTGCCCCCCCTTATTAATGGTAATATATGTTTTACGTTCCCCAGCTGCATGTGCTTTTTTAAATAGTATCTTGCCATATAACAACACATAATTTTGAACCGGGTGTAAAAGAACATACTGTAGGGGCCCGAAACAGAGTAGGGGTCTTACCCAATATAGCCCCCTGAAATTATAGCCCTGCATTATGGTATATTTTTTAGGATGGAGCCTAAAAGTTTTCTAACCAGTAAGCTGGGTGCAATACCGGGAAGGACCCCAGAAAAGATCCAAAACAAATTACTGCAAAGACTATTTTCTAAATGATCTTGGAAGTCTGTTACGTTGCGAAATTTTAGGCCACATTGTTTAGATGACAGCAATGGTCGTTTTTATTCAGCGTTGCATGAAAAAAGCTTCTACCAATGGAATAGGCGCGAATTGGTATTTGCACGGCTAGATATCAAAGCAAATGGCCTGTTCGGATCACGTTTCAGCAGAATATTATGCGATGTAAAATTGTTCAATCCGTATTCCAAGAGTTGCCCAAGAAGCATATTGGATTCCTACAAAGGACAATCGAATTTCTGAAGGTCACATGTACGTTAATCTTCTCGTACCGGACGATACGGTACTTCGTCATCAAAAGCCACTCAGAGATTGGCTTCCAGGATCAGAGATAAGAAAGAAGATTCATATTCGGACGTGATCGTCTACTTGGGGCAAAAAATATTTTTCGCACTTTTGCGTAGTTCTATACTCTGCCTCCGCGGGGCACCATCCATGCGCCGACGCCTTGCAGTAGAAGCATCACTAGGAATCATTCTAGATGAGGAGAGCGTTTTGTCCTATATGCTTCATATCACACTCTTTTATCGCTACTGTTAATAAGTAAACTGTGGCGATAAAACAGTGGCGATAAACTCGTAGTCTAGTGGTGCAAAGAGTTTGATAACCTTGAAGCCTAAGAAAACTTGGTGTTGGTGTGGGTGGTGTGTGTGTGAGAGAGGTGTGTGTGTATGTGTGGTGTTTATATGGGTGGTGTGTGGTGTGGATGTGATGTTGTTGTTGTTGTTAATGGGGATTTTCTTTATCGAGTCGTTTGTTCGTTAAGTCAAAGTCGTTTCTTTGCTCCCAATCAAAGCAGTTATAGACAATTAGTCCATGTCTCTCTGCAGTGTTGACAGTCACAACAGATCTGCCACGTGCAGAAGTTTTCTTGTTTGTACCGCATCATGATATCATTCCACATTTGCTTTAGAATTCTGTGTTTTAGAATCTGCTTTAGAATCTGCCACGTGCAGACATTTTCTGGACTGTACCGCATCATGATATCATTCCACATTTGCTTTAAAATTCTGTGTTTTGGATGTGTTCCGAATTGCTTTAGAATTCTGTGTTTTAGGTGTGTTCCGAAGTCAATGCTGTGATGAAGTCTGTTGGCTATCCTTTGGATGCGAAAGAAGAATTCGCCGCGAGACTTTTCACCGCGAGATCTGCCACGTGCAGACGTTTTCTGGTTTGTACCGCATCATGATATCATTTCACATTTGCTTTAGAATTCTGTGTTCTAGACGTGTTCCGAATTGCTTTAGATTTCTATGTTTTAGATGTGTTCCGAAGTAAATGCTGTGAAGAAGTCTGGTGTGTGTGTGAGAGAGAGATGTGTATGTGTATGTGTGGTGTTTATATGGGTGGTGTGTGGTGTGGATGTGATGTTGTTGTTGTTGTTGTTGGGGATTTTCTTTACAGAAGGGATTTCTCCCGATCAAAGCAGTTATAGAAAATTAGTTCATGTCTCTCTGCAGTGATGTCAGTCACAACAGATCTGCCACGTGCAGACGTTTTGTTGTGTGTACCGCATCATGATATCATTCAACATTTGCTTTAGAATTCTGTGTTTTAAATGACTTGGAAGTCAATGCCGAAGTCAATGCTGTGATGAAGTTTGTTGGCTATCCTTTGGGTGCGAAAGAAGAATTCGCCGCGAGATTTTTCGAGTCGTTTTTTCGTTAAGTCAAAGTAATCGTCTCTTCTCATTGATCTGTTTCCAGGTAGCACTGGCTGTTTCGTATTCGTCGGTTGAATTTGTTGAAGACTTGATAATAGTAGAAGATCATTGAGCTGATAGTACATTGAGCTGACTTGATAGTAGTAGAAGATCATTGAGCTGATTGGGGATTTTCTTTACTGAAGGGATTTCTCCCGATCAAAGCAGTTATAGAAAATTAGACCATGTCTCTCTGCAGTGTTGACAATCTCAACAGATCTGCCACGTGCAGACGTTATCATTCCACATTTGCTTTAGAATTCTGTGTTTCCAGGCAGCACTGGTTGTTTTGTATTTGTCGGTTGAATTTGTTGAAGACTTGATAGTAGTAGAAGATCATTGAGCTGATAGTACATTGGCTTTAGTACATTTTCATTTGTTTCGGGTAACCCAGTCTTCCAGTGCGTCGAGGTTACTCTGTATCTGGTCTGCTGATGTCCGAATGTGGAGTATTTTAGGTCATCCGCAAACATAAAGGGTTCGCCAAATCTGAGGGCATCTGGCAGGTCGTTGATGTATATGCAAAATAAGATGTGTATGCGTGTATATCCGAAGTCAATGCTGTGATGAAGATGTATATTCAAAGTCAATGCTGTGATGAAGTCTGTTGGCTACCCTTTGGGTGCGAAAGAAGAATTCACCGCGAGATTTATCGAGTCGTTTTTTCGTTAAGTCAAAGTTGTTTTTTTGCTCCCGATCAAAGCAGTTATAGAAAATTAGTCCATGTCTCTCTGCAGTGTAGACAGTCACAACAGATCTGCCACGTGCAGACGTTATCATTCCACATTTGCTTTAGAATTCTGTGTTTCCAGGCAGCACTGGTTGTTTTGTATTTGTCGGTTGAATTTGTTGAAAACTTGATAGTAGTAGAAGATCAATCAGCTGATAGTACATTGGCTTTAGTACATTTTCATTTGTTTCGGGTAACCCAGTCTTCCAGTGCCTCAAGGTTACTTTATACTTGGTCTGCTGATGTCCGAATGTGGAGTATTTTAGGTCATCCGCGAACATAAAGGGTTCGCCAAATCTGAGGGCATCTGGCAGGTCTTTGATGTATATGCAAAATAAGATGTGTATGCGTGTATATCCGAAGTCAATGCTGTGATGAAGTCTGTTGGCTATCCTTTGGGTGCGAAAGAAGAATTCGCCGCGAGGTTTTTCGAGTCGTTTTTTCGTTAAGTCAATGTCGTTGGGTCAAAGTTGTTTAGTCCATGTCTCTCTACAGTGTTGACAGTCACAACAGATCTGCCACGTGCAAACGATTTCTGGTTTGTACCGCATCATGGTATCATTTCACATTTGCTTTAGAATTCTGTGTTAGAATTCTGTGTAAGATGTATATGCGTGTTTATCCGAAGTCAATGCTGTGATGAAGATGTATATCCGAATTCAATGCTGTGATGAAATCTGTTGGCTATCTTTTGGGTGCGAACGAAGAATTCGCCGCGAAATTTTTCAAGTTGTTTTTTCGTTAAGTCAAAATCGTTAAGTCAAAGTCGTTTAGTCCAGGTCTCTCTGCAGTGTTGACAGTCACAACAGATCTGCCACGTGCAGACGTTATCATTCGACATTTGCTTTAGAATTCTGTGTTTCCAGCCAGCACTGGTTGTTTTTTATTTGTCGGTTGAATTTGTTGAAGACTTGATAGTAGTAGAAGATCATTGAGCTGATAGTACATTGGCTTTAGTACATTTTTATTTGTTTCCGGTAACCCAGTCTTCCAGTGCGTCGAGGTTACTCTGTACTTGGTCTGCTGATGTCCCAATGTGGAGTATTTTAGGCCATACGCCAACATGAAGAGTTCGTTAAATTTGAGGGCATCTGGCAAGTTGTTGATGTATATGCAAAATCAGATGTATATGCGTGTATATCCAAAGTCAATGCTGTGATGAAGTCTGTTGGCTATCCTTTGGGTGCGAAAGAAGAATTCGCCGCGAGGTTTTTCGAGTCGTTTTTTCGTTAAGTCAATGTCGTTGGGTCAAAGTTGTTTAGTCCATGTCTCTCTACAGTGTTGACAGTCACAACAGATCTGCCACGTGCAAACGATTTCTGGTTTGTACCGCATCATGGTATCATTTCACATTTGCTTTAGAATTCTGTGTTAGAATTCTGTGTAAGATGTATATGCGTGTTTATCCGAAGTCAATGCTGTGATGAAGATGTATATCCGAATTCAATGCTGTGATGAAATCTGTTGGCTATCTTTTGGGTGCGAACGAAGAATTCGCCGCGAAATTTTTCAAGTTGTTTTTTCGTTAAGTCAAAATCGTTAAGTCAAAGTCGTTTAGTCCAGGTCTCTCTGCAGTGTTGACAGTCACAACAGATCTGCCACGTGCAGACGTTATCATTCGACATTTGCTTTAGAATTCTGTGTTTCCAGCCAGCACTGGTTGTTTTTTATTTGTCGGTTGAATTTGTTGAAGACTTGATAGTAGTAGAAGATCATTGAGCTGATAGTACATTGGCTTTAGTACATTTTTATTTGTTTCCGGTAACCCAGTCTTCCAGTGCGTCGAGGTTACTCTGTACTTGGTCTGCTGATGTCCCAATGTGGAGTATTTTAGGCCATACGCCAACATGAAGAGTTCGTTAAATTTGAGGGCATCTGGCAAGTTGTTGATGTATATGCAAAATCAGATGTATATGCGTGTATATCCAAAGTCAATGCTGTGATGAAGATGTATATCCGAAGTCAATGCTGTGATGAAGTCTGTTGCCTATACTTTGGGTGCGAAAGAAGAATTCTCCGCGAGACTTTTCGAGTCGTTTTTTTCATTAAGTCAAAGTAATCGTCTCTTCCCATTGATCTGATTCCAGGCAGCACCGGCTGTTTTTTATTTGTCGGTTGAATTTGTTGAAGACTTGATAGTAGTAGAAGATCATTGAGCTGATTGGGGATTTTCTTTACAGAAGGGATTTCTCCCGATCAAAGCAGTTATAGAAAAATAGTCCATGTCTCTCTGTGGTGTTGACAGTCACAACAGATCTGCCACGTGCAGACGTTTTCTGGTTTGTACCGCATCATGATATCTGTTGGCTATCCTTTGGGTGCGAAAGAAGAAATCGCCGCGAGATTTTTCGAGTCGTTTTTTTGTTAAGTAAAAGTCGTTTTTTCGCTCCCGATCAAAGCAGTTATAGAAAATTAGTCCATGTCTTTCTGCAGTGTTGACAGTCAAAACAGATCTGCAACGTGCAGACGTTATCATTCCACATTTGCTTTAGAATTCTCTGTTTCCAGGCAGCACCGGCTGTTTTGTATTTTTCGTTTGAATTTGTTGAAGACTTGATAGTAGTAGAAGATCATTGAGCTGATAGTACATTGGCTTTGGTACCTTTTCATTTGTTCCGAGTAACCCAGTCTTCCAGTGCGTTGAGGTTACACTGTACTTGATCTGCTGATGTCCCAATGTGGAGTATTTTAGGTCATCCGCGAACATAAAGGGTTCGCCAAATCTGAAGGCATCTGGCAGGTCGTTGATGTATATGCAAAATAAGATGTGTATGCGTGTATATCCGAAGTCAACGCTGTGATGAAGATTTATATCCAAAGTCAAAGCTGTGATGAAGTCTGTTGGCTATCTTTTGGGTGCGAAAGAAGAATTCACCCCGAGATTTTTCGAGTCGTTTTTTCGTTAAGACAAAGTCGTTTTTTCGCTCCCGATCAAAACAGTTATCGAATATTAGTTCATGTCTCTCTGCAGTGTTGACAGTCACAACAGATCTGCCAAGTGCAGACGTTTTCTGGTTTGTACCGCATCATGATATCATTCCACATTTGCTTTAGAATTATGTGTTTTATCAATGCTGTGATGAAGTCTGTTGGCTAACCTTTGGGTTCGAAAGAAGAATTCACCGCGAGATTTTTCGAGTCGTTTTTTTATTAAGTCGAAGAAATCGTCTCTTCTCATTGATCTGTTTCCAGGCAGCACCGGCTGTTTTGTATTTGTCGGTTGAATTTGTTGAAGACTTGATAGTAGTAGAAGATCATTGAGCTGATTGGGGATTTTCTTTACAGAAGGGATTTCTCCCGATCAAAGCAGTTATAGAAAAATAGTCCATGTCTCTCTGTGGTGTTGACAGTCACAACAGATCTGCCACGTGCAGACGTTTTCTGGTTTGTACCGCATCATGATATCTGTTGGCTATCCTTTGGGTGCGAAAGAAGAAATCGCCGCGAGATTTTTCGAGTCGTTTTTTTGTTAAGTAAAAGTCGTTTTTTCGCTCCCGATCAAAGCAGTTATAGAAAATTAGTCCATGTCTTTCTGCAGTGTTGACAGTCAAAACAGATCTGCAACGTGCAGACGTTATCATTCCACATTTGCTTTAGAATTCTCTGTTTCCAGGCAGCACCGGCTGTTTTGTATTTTTCGTTTGAATTTGTTGAAGACTTGATAGTAGTAGAAGATCATTGAGCTGATAGTACATTGGCTTTGGTACCTTTTCATTTGTTCCGAGTAACCCAGTCTTCCAGTGCGTTGAGGTTACACTGTACTTGATCTGCTGATGTCCCAATGTGGAGTATTTTAGGTCATCCGCGAACATAAAGGGTTCGCCAAATCTGAAGGCATCTGGCAGGTCGTTGATGTATATGCAAAATAAGATGTGTATGCGTGTATATCCGAAGTCAACGCTGTGATGAAGATTTATATCCAAAGTCAAAGCTGTGATGAAGTCTGTTGGCTATCTTTTGGGTGCGAAAGAAGAATTCACCCCGAGATTTTTCGAGTCGTTTTTTCGTTAAGACAAAGTCGTTTTTTCGCTCCCGATCAAAACAGTTATCGAATATTAGTTCATGTCTCTCTGCAGTGTTGACAGTCACAACAGATCTGCCAAGTGCAGACGTTTTCTGGTTTGTACCGCATCATGATATCATTCCACATTTGCTTTAGAATTATGTGTTTTATCAATGCTGTGATGAAGTCTGTTGGCTAACCTTTGGGTTCGAAAGAAGAATTCACCGCGAGATTTTTCGAGTCGTTTTTTTATTAAGTCAAAGTAATCGTCTCTTCTCATTGATCTGTTTCCAGGTAGCACTGGCTGTTTCGTATTCGTCGGTTGAATTTGTTGAAGACTTGATAATAGTAGAAGATCATTGAGCTGATAGTACATTGAGCTGACTTGATAGTAGTAGAAGATCATTGAGCTGATTGGGGATTTTCATTACAGAAGGGATTTCTCCCGATCAAAGCAGCTATAGAAAATTAGTCCATGTCTCTCTGCAGTGTTGACAGTCACAAGAGATCTGCCACGTGCAGACGTTTTCTGGTTTGTACAGCATCATGATATCATTCCACATTTGCTTTAGAATTCGGTGTTTTAGATGTGTTCCGAAGTCAATGCTATAATGAAGTCTGTTGGCTATCCTTTGGATGCCAAGGAAGGATTCGCCGCGAGACTTTTCGAGTCGTTTTTTCATTAAGTCAAAGTAATCGTCTCTTCTCATTGATCTGTTTCCAGGCAGCACCGGCTGTTTTGTATTTGTCGGTTGAATTTGTTGAAGACTTGATAGTAGTAGAAGATCATTGAGCTGATAGTACATTGGCAAGGGTAGTAGATGTAGTAGAAGATCATTGAGCTAATAGTACATTGGCAAGGGTAGTAGATTTGACAAACGGAGTTGTTCGACGTAACTCAGTGTCTTGCTATTTGTTATCCAGGACACAACCTTTTGTTGAAACCGTTCCAAGTTTCGCATATCTCCTCGGTTTAAGTTACAGCACACGGATCCGTACATTAGAACTGCAGAATCATCGATTTGTAAAGTCCCAGTTTGATGCGCATATTAACTTTAAAGGCTACATTTCTTCTCAGGGAATAGAAGACTCGGTTAGCTTTCTTCATTCTTTCTTCTAAGTGGATTTTCCAAGTCAAATCGGATTGTATCCGAATCCCTAATTCCTTTACACCAGCTGAGGTTTGGAGGAGACTTCCACACAGGTAGAAGTGGCTTTCTTGTCCTTTGAAAAAAACTTTGGCGCATTTTTCAATAGCTAGACCCATTTTGTTTCGGGTAACCTAGTCTTCCAGTGCGTCGAGGTTACTCTTTACTTGGTCTGCTGATGTCCCAATGTGGAGTATTTTAGGTCATCCGCGAACATAAAGGGTTCACCAAATCTGAGGGCATCTGGCAGGTCGTTGATGTATATGCAAAATAAGATGTATATGCGTGATAACACGGTTGTTAGTGCCCTCGAAGTTATCATAACACCTCGGCTTCGCCTCGGAGTTTGATCACTTCTCGGTGACGATAACAACCGTTTGGTAATATTCATTATGACCCCCCGGTGAACGTGCATTTTTTTTACATTGTAACGTCCTATATAACAGCACATAATTTGTAACGGGGGTCATAACACGGGGGGGGGGGGCTATAGGTTATCTGACCTATAATTACTGCAAACACTGGTTTCTAAATGAACCTGGATGTCTGTTACTGTGCATGATTTCAGGCCGCATTGTTTAAATACCAACAATGGTCATTTCGCGCGGCGTTGCACAAAAAGAAGCAACTGCCAATAGAATAGTCGCGAACCGGTATTTGCTGAGCAAAAAGTTGGGCCAGGGACAGTATGGCACAGTATATCTCGTGGAAGATGATCAGAGTCTATATACAGAGGAGAAGTTGTTAGTGTAGCTACATTTTCAATTTTATCAGGTATATCTTAAAATTTAGCCAGGGCGTCTTATGGTTCCTTTGTTATTTCAGCAAAGTTTTGAAAGAGATTCACGTAGGTGAAATGCCTCCTGATGAAACAATAGACGCCATGAGAGAGGCAAAATTACAAGCCAAACTGGACCATATTGGAGTGGTGAAATGCTTTAATAATTTCCTGGACAAGGATTTCTTCTGCATTATCTCGGAATATTGCAATGTGAGCTTTATTTTGTTTCGGCCGGTGTTCTCTGTCATAGTTAACGTAATTGAATTACTGGTATTGAAAACATTATTTTAGGGTGGTGACCTTGGCTTATTAATCGAGAAGGCGAAGAAGGAAGGAACACATTTTAGTGAAGTAGAGATCTTAGATTACTTCTGCCAAGTCGTTCTTGCCACGCGATATATGCACCAGAAACAGATTCTGCATCGTGATCTTAAACCTAGGTTAGTATGTTCTTTTTTATAGTACTGGGAGTGTGTGGAAACACCATTAGCTGACCCCGCTTGGGCTCTTTTCTGTTATTGCCCCCCCACGTCCATTTGCACCCCCCACTTATAGCATGTTATAGCATATTGGTTGCGTTTCATACACTTACATATACAATTATATGCAAACGGCATTTACAATTTAATTATGCCGCGAAGTTTTGAAATTAAGACGTGTACGGTAATTGAACTTTGCTTATAATGTAAGCAGACAAAGAATAATCTTGTTTTTAATATTTTTGCGCTTTTCTTTGACGGGAATAGCTTTATGGCACTAATTTTTTTGACAACCGGAAACAAAAATTCATCCATTCGCCTACCGGTACCGGCAATTTATTATGACTAAAATAAGGGATCTCTAAGGACCAAAAAGTACATATTTGGGGGGTGCAAATAGACTGGCTATATAAGGCTGGGGGGGGGGGGGGGCAATAACAGAAAAGAGCCCCCGCTTGTTGTTAAAAATGTCAATAGACGCAAATTTGTTGCGACTTATCTCAAAATTTTAAATTGCGTCAAAATGAAAAAAACAAGTCTCACTAATCACGTTACTAGTAACTGCCAGTGTTTTGTCTAGGTTATTTTTTGACTTACTTCCCAGGATGAAGTGCGCGACACAAGCCGTCCCTAATCAGGATGAGGGGGGGGGGGGGTAAACCGCGACCGCTCAACAGTCTGTCCACTATCCATATCCAAATTCCTCAACAAACTATGAGTTGTCTTCAACAAAATATGCAACTTCCTGTCCACAAACTTAACAACGCACAGTTAGGTTTTTGAGTTGTGTGTGAGTTGTCTTCCTGTCCACAAACTTAAACAACGCACAGTTTGGTTTTCGAAAGAACCACGCGGCAGTACTACATCTCCTCTTTGTTGACGAACTTCACAATTACTATGATTCCCAAGAAAATGACGCGTAAAGATATCAACGCGTAAAGATATGCGACGACTCGTCGCCATACATTCCTGTCACCAGTGGTGTTCCACAAGGGTCTATAGTGGGTCCCCTGTTCTTTATCGTTTATGTGAACGCCCTGTGTAATGTAGTAACCCTCACCACTCCTCATGCATATGCAGACGAATTCAAATTATTTTTAACCTCAGCTGCACACCTACCACATGACATAAATCAAATCATCAAATGGAGTACAGAAAATGACATAATCTCAATGACAAAAAATGTGGCCTGAGCCTCCGAGGAAGTTTTGAAGGTAGCCTCAATGGAACAGCTCTAGCCTCAGCTAGCAGGAGCTTGACCCTGGTGTTTGATGAGCATTAATCCGACGCAGAGTTTGAATTGCAACACTCGACTCAACAAGGCTTGGCGAGCGTTCTATTTCTTCAAACGTACTGTCTCAAAAATCGCAAGCTGGAAAACCAAATTGAACGCCTGTACTAGCTACGTTTTTCCTGTTGTAGGCTACGCATCCCAAGTTGGCTACGCCAGTAAGGGAGATATATAAGTCCTAGAAAGGCTATCAAGCAAAGCTGCCTTGTGGATTATGAATTACCCATCAGACAAGACATACAAAGAGACTTGAACGCCTCAAGCCACTATGGCTGTCATTCTACTTAGAGTTACATGACCTTTTCTTCCTCTATATACTCGCGAACAAATACGACTTTTCTGAACATGAACGAGGGATTGTAACAAAGAGGAGGCAAGGCTCCAAAAACGAGTTCGCAGTGAAAAAAGGAAGACTAAAGAAAGCAGATTGCAACTTATTTGAACGTACACTACACTTGTTTAACATCTTGTGGCGTACTCTACTATCCAACGCCGACAATATCAACAAGGAAACTCTCAACGATATATATTGGCAAATGTTTCTACAGTACAATAAAAATGATTCTTGCTCATGACCCATTATATGCCTCTGTGGAAACTGCAGCCCAATGTCCAAACTGTAATAATCAAAACTCCTGCTAAATTTAAACTTTTAGAGTGAATTATCCGTGGATTTGTACTCTGAAGCCAGTACTGCTACTACTACTATGGGGTGAATAGTTTAATCAGGACCCCTTCCAGAGTCTGCACGGTCTAGTGAGGTCACTCGATACTGTCTGGATAGTCTAATCAATGTTACGTACAGAGCCTGTATGGTCTCATCTGGCGCTACCTACTGTCTTGAAAGTCTGATCAGAACATGCGCACATTTTACTTTTGAGTTGCCTTGCTGTAATTGACCACAAAAGCTGAATGCATGAGAATAGTTTTACGGAAAATTGTGGTCGACGAGCTTTGTTTTTACATGGCTATTGCTTTGAGAGTGGCTATTGCTATAGCACATAAAAAAGATAACGGCGAACGCCCAGAAAGGAAAACAATGCAAACAGTAGGGAAAACTAAAGAAATTGTTAATTCTATCAAATATTCAAACGTCTTCTTTCATTAAAAAAAAGTAATTGAACCTAATATAAAAACCAATATCAAAAATTCAAGGAACTAAAGAAATTTAGTTTCCGCAGAAAATGGCCTGCGGAATATTCAAGTGTCTTCTTTCAATGAAAAAAACCACAATTTCACCGAGAACACTAAGGTGACAGAAAATTTTTCAACAAAAATAAGATTTCAAACTTTGAAGTGTCATCAAAACGCATAGTGAAGCTTATGGGAGTCCATAAGCTCCCCATAAACAGTAAAAAAAAATTTGTGAATACAGACAATCTAACATAATTTTGAAAAAGCAAACTGCTTAAAATAGCTCAAAAATGAAATGCTTTATGTGGCCCAGAATCCGTGCAAACGACATTTTTTGTTAACGTACGTCAGAGAACCCGTAGGCTGTTGAAGCTATTTTTCACTGTAACTGAAAATAATTAAATGGCCATTCATTTTTGCTCTTATAGTGAGCTGTTTTTTTTCTTTCGGAATATATGATTTAGATTGGAAAAACGACTGCCCCAAATGTCACAATTTCAACAGTAACAGGTGCACAATAGTGCACAAATTCCCAGGAAAATAAATTGTTATTTTTATTTTCCTTATGAGAATAATTTTAAATATAGTCAACATCTTTCAGAGTTCGCACTATAATTACAAGATAAGTTCAGGACCTTCAGGGTGGCTTTTTTGGATGAGATGTTATTCGGTGTTTAGATTTTTGAGGGGTTTGACTTGATTTCGCCCCGACTCGTTTGACCGCAATATTTGTTCCGACCCCTCTTGAGGGGGGGGGGGGGGAGGAACTATATACTCAAATGGGTTTTTTTTGTTCAGTCAATTTTGGCCGATCGATATATTCATCGTGGAGAGTTGACTGGTATCATTAGAAAGCTTGTCCAGCGTAGAATATGGAATTAAAAAGATTTTTTTAATTTTCGTTTTTGACAGGGAGATATCGAGGTTTAAACTTTCGAGAAAATAGAGTGAATTCCGTTGATTTCATTCACCTTTTATCGGAATTTTGACTAAAGTTTCGCCAATTTCGATAAAAATTTTTAAAAAATTTTCAAGAAATTGTTGTTGATTTTACGTTTAAAGACAAAATAAATTATCGGCTATTTTCATTGAATGTTTTTGTCACAAATTCCGGCTAAATGTTTCTCAAAATTCAGACTTTTTCATCAAAAACAGCACGAGATAAGTTTCTTTAGTCCACTCTGATTCAATTTGAAGGAAGTGCACACCCAAACACCACTAACACAATCTTTGTAGACTGAAAAGGGGGCTAATTGCACTTCAAATTCCGTCGAGAGTGCTCTGTAAATAAAAAATTTGCCGTTTTTTGCTAACTTTATTCGTTGATTATCAAAAACGCAGCATTTATTTTTGATTTTTTAACTAACAAAATATCTATATCAATGACATTCCAAAATTCATTATTCCCAATGGACAATAAGCATTAGCAGGACTAGTTTTGTACCAATCTTGGACCGTTACAATCCAAAAATAATTCGGATTGTCGTCAGTCGGTTTTTTATAAAAAAAATTCGATCTTTTTTATATTAATTAATTAAGAGAACATTTCAAATCAAAGCTCACTAGTGATAGGTCTCATTGGCTTCCTAATTATCCCGAAATTAATTTATTTAGTTGATTGCTTGAAAGCTTATGGTCGTTTTGACTTAATATATTTGATTTTTAAATAAAAAATGGCTTATTGAACTTTGCCTCCATTTTTCTCTTTAATTTGGTCAACTTGTAGCTTAGTGTCAGCAATCAAATAGTGCTCCTTCAGTCTGCTGAATCCAAATTTAGTCTCTATTGCGGTGTTACGCCTTAAGTTATGGTATTCTGGCTTTGATACTACTAGATTTCACACTTTTTTTAAAAAAGTTTTATGTATTTGTCCATTTTTCATGTTTTCTAGTTTTGTCAAATTTTCACGGTATTGTCAGTTCATATATCACATTTTCGCGTTCAAAATAACGCATAACACAATTGATAATAATTAAATCCCTAAAGATATAGATTGTGGTTCTTTACCGCTTCGACAGTACTTTCTCGAAGAATTTAATTTTTTTTTCAATTTTGTCTTTAACTGTCGTTTTTACTTTGTCTTTTTAGTCGTTTTTAATTTCCTGTACAATGACCCGGTTTGATTGGATTTTCCTGGAAGAGTAGATGAGACGATGTTCTGATATTAGGAGATAGATGATGGCTTTCATGACTGCGAAAACAATTGTTTTCCAAAATGAAAAAAAAAAACATTTCAACTTCGCAATTTTGTTCCTTTTATTATCTGTTTGTTACCTGGTCTCGTTAATTAAAGGTTAAATATGACATGATTTTTGTCAAGAGAAGGTGTCAAAAGGGATTGTTGTCACAAAATCTAATGTTTTTAAAGAATTCGTTGTGACTTTACTGGCTCCGACACGGGTTTTTCACAAAAAAAAGTAAATTAATTTTTCATTTTTGTCATATTTGACGTTCTTTTGTAGACGTTAGACTTGTTCTGGATAATTGCAGGTCTCGAGGGCTTCCTTTGGAAGAATAAACGAACTTATTCAATTTTTTCATTTTGTAATTAATGGCTTTTATGTCTTTGGAAATAATTTTTTTTCGAGTTTTACATAATTTTGCATTTTTTCTTTTTTGTCTAATTGTTGCTTATTTTCAATAATGAGCGGCCACATAATACATTATCGGTGTTCGACGAAGGTGCAAACGAAGATTTTTTGGGGGCCAAAGTATGGCTTTACGGCTTCCAATACATTTTCTGGCAAGTTTTAATTGATTTTTAGTTTGTTGTCTATTTGCTGTTCTTTGTGTAACTGCATAGAAAATTGAATACCAAGAGTTCTTAATTCCCTTCTATGGAAGCATTGGTAATTGTTAACCTATGGGATATTTTATTTGATTCCTAATGGTTTTCATTACTTTGAAATTAATTGTTTTTTTTTTTAATTTTTTAAAATTCAGCGATATTTCTAACTTTAAAGTTTCTGTTCATTTTTGTCTAATTGTTACCAAGCTTTATTATGAACTGGTGAATAACCATTTTTTTTCTGGTGAATTACAAGTTATTTTAATTATTTTCAGTTTTATCTGACACTATTTTGACTTTGTTATTAAGTTTTGTTTTTTAAAACGGACATAAATTTTTTGATGTAATTAATATTTGTTGTTGTTGTTTGATTTTGCCGTTCGTCTTCGCTCGCTTTCTTAATATCGACATATTTTATCAATTTAATGCATCATTTGTTACTCCACTGAGTTATTTGCTTTGGAGGCTATCTTTTCGTTCATACACCAGTTTTTTTTTTGAAAAATACTTGAATTTTTTGTTTTTCCATCTGTTCCTCATTTGGTAGACAATTATGCCAAAATTTTGGATGAGCGGTGTCGGAACCTTATGTGCGATCGCACATTACCGAGCCGCCTCGTTCAATATAATCTCAACCCCTTTTCACCCTCAAACCCTGAAAATCTAAGTTTAAATCCTCAAACTGTTTTCCAAAGCCACCGTATCTCTAATTTTAAAATACTAACTACCAGGTACATAAGATCCCGATGAGCGTCAACGGCTACTATTTTCCGATTATGTTTGTTTTTCTAGACTTTTTGATTTTGAAGCATTTTTTTGTTGATCTGCGTAAATATTTGTTTGAGGCAATATCTTGTTGATCTGCGGAAATATTTGGTTGAGACAATGCCTTGTTGATCTGCGTAAATATTTGTTTGGCAGCGCTTATTTCTGTCAATCTCAAACTGACGGGAGGCCTGAAGAACTTTTTTTCTGAAGAACTTCAGATATCAGTGCAAATAGTGACCTTTTCTCTTTTTAGCATTGATTTTCGGCTCGTTGGTACTTTCTGATTTTTAATACGACCAGTTTGCTTTTTTTGCGATCTTTTGCTTTTAACACAGTGATTATCAACGATCAATGTGAATAGTTATCAGATTTGTGTAAACAAGAACATCTTTTAGATGTAGACTTACAGCTGGAATTCACTTAAATAATATCCTTGCCTGGAAGATTTCCAAATTTTTGAAATCTTACTTTCAAAATATTTGACGGAAAATTGTGATGTTTCAGAAATATATTTGTGAAGGACAACACATGTAAGCTGGGCGACTTCGGGATCTCGCGGGTGCTAATGGGCACTGCAGACATGGCCTCAACTTTCATTGGAACTCCATACTACATGAGTCCAGAGTGCCTGAGACACGAGGGGTACGATTCCAAATCAGACATGTGGTAAGTCAACATCTGAGTGTCCTGGAACAGATATAGATAATAGCTCATTCATTGGCAAAGTTGACAAAGCTAGGAAAGATATATAGTATACTTCACATTGCTGGAGAACTTCGGACGTTTATCGAGAACCGCGTAACGGTTCGAGATGTTCAGCCAGAACTTGGAATTGATTTCTACAGAGTCGCGTAGCCTTTCTTAAAACAGAAAACTTGAAATTTTGAAGTGCCTAAAGTTTATGCAAATCGGAACTTCTGGCACTGCAAAGTTTCCGCATTTTCAAAACTTGCACTTGTGTGCATTAAAGATTTTGCGGATTATAATGCTTAACATCTTCTTATCTGCAAGAATTTGTAGAATGAACAGGCAGGAGTCTATAATTTTGAGACTGATGTTCTGTTAGCCTGTTCGCTTCTTAACGCGCGCGTTTACGCGTGCAATGTTCTAGCTTGAACATGACGCTGCATTTAAAATTTATGAAAAGCCAGCTTAGCTGTATTTATTTTGGTGTATTATTGGGGAGCAGAAAATTGAGGTGATCATAATTGATAGGAGTATTTATTACATATTGGCGGTAAGGTGATATTTTGATAGGCGGATTTTGCTCCTTATCTACGCTTTCCGGTTTAAGATGAAAACTTACACTTTTTTAATCAGATATACCATTTTAAGCAGAAATTAGGGATATGTTGCTTTGCCCTCCCTCAACCCATTTTAGTGGCCATTTATCTTTCACGCCCCTAGGCGCACGTACTTTCTTTTATACATATTAAAGTGCTTTATAACAACACATAATTTGTAATGGGGGCATAAAAAACATTGTAATGGTGGCCGAAATTGGCTATCGTTTCAACTGTGAGGGCTTCAACGGATCAAATTGTCAGCATAATTTTCCTTACACAAGATTCGAAGATCATATTATGAACTAAGTAGTAGCTCTTAAATGAAAAATTTCTCGGTGTCAGGTTCTTAATAATTCTTACGTAACTTTTCTTATATAACTGTTCCAATCTTCTTGACTCCGGTAATCCATTTAGATTTAGGTACTAATGTTCTGTTAAGGTCTCTGGGAGTGATATTGTACGAGTTGTGTACTTTCGAGCACTGTTTTGACGGGGAATCCATGATGGCGGTCATGTACAAAATCACCCAGGGCAAAATTCCAAAACTGCCCGAGCACTTCAGCAAAGGGATCCAAAACATTTACGAGAAGTAATTACTTCGTATTTGATTTTTTAAAACTGGCTACAATCAGGATGTATTAGGCGCCCATTTCATTCTGTTCTGGAATAGACTTCAAACGTTTGCCGTCATTTTTGAACAGTCCGATGGATAAAAATCGGGCTGATCCACTTATGACAGATTAAAGCAGTATTTTGACAATTTGAAAGATTTACTATATTGCTTTTCTTCAGTTTTTTTACCGGAAATACTATTCGTTCAGACGGAGTTTTGACTTAAAAGCGGAAGTGAGTAAATTTGCTGTGTGATTTAATTTTTTAAGAGCGACAGAATTGTTTTTACCATGCGCTGAGTTTAGTCAGTTACTTTTTGACTTTGAAAAGTGTTTCTGACAGAATAAGGCATATGGATAACCGCTTTTAGCTGTTCTTTCGCCCAATTGGCCAAGTTTAATTTGGTTTTTGTGGAAATAAACAATGCTTTTCAAGTGTAAAATGGGAGCATATTTCTCAATTTTAGTTAATTTCGTGGCTATTTTCATTTATTTCATATTTGTTCCGACCCACTTTAGTGGGGGAGGAACTATATACTCAAATGGGTTTTTTTTGTTCAGACAATTTTGGCCGATCGATATAATCATCGTCGAGAACTGTGAGTGGTATCATTAAAAAGCCCGTTCAGGATAGAATATGGAATTAAAAAGATTTTTTTCAATATTTGCTTTTGATAGGGAGTTATCGAGTTTTAAAGTTTTGTGAATATTAGACGTAATTCAGCTGCTTTTATTCACATTTTCGGTATTTTTGACCTAAATTTTGACAATTTTGCTAAAATTTGTTAAAATTGTTAACTGTAGTGTTATTGATTTTAAATCTGAAGATAGAGGTGGGTTGCTGAATTGTTCAATCCGAGTTTTTTTGGCAAGACTTTATGCTAAGTTTTTCAAAATTCGACTTTTTTCGGGACCGAATTTGCTTTTTTTAGCCCACTTGCTTTAAATTTGCTGGAATTAGATATTTTAAAGCTGCGGCCATATTCCTTTTAAGCTCACAAACGAGTTGTAAAATCACTCGCTTTGAGAGTCTTCTGGAATTATAATTTTGCCAGTTTTTTTTGCAAATTTTAACTCGATTATTATACAAAATGAGTTTTTGTTTTTGACACTAAAAAATTTTGCTATAAGATTGACGAAATGAGTATTTTGTTAGACGCGCGGCAACATCTGGACTGATCTTGATCTCGCCACGTATCCTTACGTAAAAAATTTTTTAGATTTTAATAGTGCGCGAATTTAAAAATTTTTTTTGTTATATAAATGTTTTCTATGTAATTTTTTTTACTTACAAGAATTTCATAGCAGGACTCAACTAATGACAAATACTATGTACAAAAAATGAGGACCAAAGAGATTACATTACGGTTTCAGAGTTAAGCTCTTGATTTTTATGGCTCTGACCAATTGTTTTCGTAAAAGAGTTTTTGTGTACTTCTTGAGTTTTGCTTTCATTTGTTAATAGCCGCCCTCATCTTCTCAGCCGGCTATTATAGCGCTCCTATTTTTTTATACTTCGTCGAATAAAATGTTTCGCTTTACCTCATTTTGCCGCCTTTTCAACATTTTGCGTGAAATCTTTTTGACTTCTCTAGGCTAGTTTCTCTCTTCTCTCATTCTGCTAAAAGTGATTTTGAATATCAGTTGCTCAGCAAAGCAATTCAAAAATGAAACAGAGTTAGTACAAAAATGGATGTCAGAAATAGAAACGGGATAAACCCATAACGGCCCAATTTTAGATGCCCGCTATTTGAACGTCGTTCCTATAAGTCTTATTTACCATCTCTAATGCTTATTGTTATTGATAGGAGCCCCTGTAGCCTCTCTCTAAGAAACAGAAGTATGTTCAACTACGAAATGCCATCAAAATAAATCGGACTTTAAAAAGTGTTTTTTGTACAAAATTCTTTTTTTTTCAATATCTTCTGTTATTTCAATCCCAATCATGCTTATTGGAATCAACGGCGGCTATTTTCCGGCAATCTGCCGGGTATGTTTATCTTTTTGTAGCACTTTGTTTCCTTAAGGTTTTATATCTTGCGAGTTTGATGATTTTGTCATGATTCTCTTTATTATAGGCATCGAGTTTTGGTCGTAAATAATGTTTGTTTTATTTTTATTATTGTCCTTTCTAGTAGTCCTATTATCAACAACGTTTATCGGCCCTTTAGGGTGGAATTTTTGTACTCCATTGTTTATGGAACGATGTGTATTTTTTCGAAAGTTTTTTGTCTTCATCATTTGGTAGCCAATTATGTCAGGAATGTGGATGAGCGGGTCGGAACCTTATGTTCGTACGCACATTACCGAGCCTCCTTGTTGGATTTTAAGCAGCCTTATTTTTCAAAATCAGTTTATATGGTAACTTCTGCTTGATAATTGGCGCATTTTTACACCTCTTTCTAACGTGAAATATCTTTGTTTTCAATAAAAATTTTATACATGAAAAATATAATTTTTGCTGTTTTTGTCCAATTTGTTTTTTGTTTGTATTTTGGTTTCATTTTCTAGGAAAAGTCTGATCTTTTTTTAAAAAGTGAGTCTTTGAAATTCTGTAAAAAATTTTTAAGTGCAATTTTCAAGATGTTTAATTGCTTCGAATCTTTGAACTGCTTTCACTTGTTTTCTATCTGCACGGGAGGATGGCTATGTAGTATTTATAAGCATTGAAATCTATTTCAAATTTATTTTTTAAATAAATCTTTTTTTAAATAAGTAATAAATTTCTTTTTAAATAAATTTTTTAAATCTTTTGAAATTTATTTTTCTTCAATTTTTTTTTCATATTGATTTTTAGCTTTCAAAAATCAAGTGTAGATAATTTTTTAATAGTTTGTTTTCAGTTTTCTTTCATTTAATATAATGCAGCTCTTGAGGTGTTCTGAGAGTTTACTGGAGTTTCATTTGAAAGTTTTGACTAATGATTATTTTCTGCAAATATCTTTTGCCTTTGAGTATTGTTCTTCCTTTGTTTTTGTATGATTAATTTAATTTTTTCAGTAGTTGGAACTCATTTTGTCTGTGATATCTCCAACAAGCGAGAAGTAGTATATATATATATATATATATATATATATATATATGTATTATATAATATATATATATATATATATATATAATATATATATATATATATATATATATATATATATATATATATATATATTTATTATTTTGTCCTACTTGCCGTGAACAGTGTGCTATAATTTTGTGTTTTCTTGAGTCCAAAGTGTTAGAATAGTATTATTTTGCAGAAAATCTGCTTTACGCTTTCAGTGTTTTTTTGGTGGCAGAGTTCATTGTGGAGTTCTAGATATTTAAGACCTTTTTCAATCGTTATTTGATAGCAAGTTTTAGCCGTGTTTGTTTTTTTGATCCTTCAGTATTTGACCGGTCCTAAGAATTCTTCAACGTTACCAATTTTATAAAATGAAGTTTTTAGGTATCAAGACTTGTTTT
>NW_027452114.1:0-9760 GCF_964194025.1 Convolutriloba macropyga
TAAGTGGATGGGCAAATTAAAGAAACTAAGTATGTTGAATGAACTTCTGTTATTACTGCTAAACCTAGAAAACTTGCTTGAGCCTATCGAGATTCAATATCGAAATGGTGGCGGACTGCGATGTCCGTGTGTCCAATAGTGTTTTTTTGCCGCAAAAGTATAATTTTTCTAAAGTTCTTTAAAATCTGAAATTCTTTAAACTTTTCATCAAAAGCATCAGGAAACAATGGTTATTTTTTGCAACAGGCTTAATATCAGATTGCAGTTATGTTTAAATTTTGATTTGATGCGCAAATGCATTATTTGAAACATGTAAACTTTGGCTTTTAACTGACACATTAATGTGTTATCAAAATACCAAGTAAAAAAAACCAGGTGTTAATTGACATCATGAAATGTCGGTTACCAAGGCAGAGGAAAATTAATATGAGCAAATTGAGCAAAACTAGAATAGTATGGGTATTCAAAAAAATGATAATTCGTTTAGCAAATACATGCTAAACTAGATTCACTGGAAACGAGCGGCAATTGTGACTTGTAAAATGAGTAACCATTCCTGTACCACTTTTTAACCCCAAACAAAGATAAAAAACTTCCGGTAACAGTTAATAAAAAGAAAAATAAAAAAGTTTTCTGCAATTTTTGATTTTGTTGGCTGCAGCTCAGCTCTTGGTCTCAAACGCTTCTCACTATAGAAAATAGAAACGGGACAAATGGAAAAGTTTTTTGATATTTTTGCGGAAAATTTGGCTGTAAAAAACTTTTTCAGTTATTAATTTTCAGGCAACAAAAATTGAGGTCAACAGTTTCCTTATAACTGACAAATTGAATGGGTGAAATTATGGCGTATATATTTAATCTTTCTTCCGTAAGTCCAATTTTTATATTTAAACTTTTTCAAATTTCCTTTTTCTCTTGATTCTGATTTCTAATTCACTTCAATTTACTGATTATGCATATTTGTTTTTATTTATGATACTTTTTTAAATTTAAAAAATAATGAAAGAGCAGCACCTATAAAAATTGCTTCACTTTAGGACGAAACAATTTCACTCCTAATAAAGCTGAACAAACTTTTAAGTCTTAGCGATAGAATTTAAAAACCCTTAAGAGGAGATAAAACACTGTTAAAAGGTTGTCTTGTTTCATCGGACAGTTAATTGATTTTGAAATTTTAAACATCCGGAGTATTGTGTCGAAGACAAATTTGACGTTCTGAGGTGCTTTGATTATATCAAAAATTACAGATGTCTTCAAAAAAATCGCACTTTTTTCTGCTGCTACTGGACATGGAAGTTTCTTCGCATACTTCTCGTTCGCGTCTGTTCGTCGATTAGCCGAATTTTTTTTGATCACAGTCAAATTTATTTCAATACTTTTTTTGATTATCAACCACCTATAACTGCCTGGACGATAGTTATTTATGAATTAACTCAAATTACTAGATCAAGCTTCACTTTTTTGAGTTGAAGTCAAAAATGTTTAAACAATTAGAGGTCAAAAAAATCTCAACTTATTTGAAAATTCTCATGTTTTTGCGAGTTTTTCTTGTAGTAAACTTTAAAAAACCATTCCAAATAATTTAATATTTTTGCTTTGTTTTTGTTGTTTTTCATTGGCTGTTTTTCTCTCATTCAAATTGTCACCGATATAACACCATTTAAACAAACTCAACTAAAAATTGGCGTGTTGAGGCCTGTCGAAGTAATTTATCTCTGCGAAGGTATAGTTATTTACAGTAATAATATGTTGCGATTCAACAATTTTGAGCTTTTTTCCATTTCAAACAACTATCAGTGGTCTGAAACCTTACTCTTGTGTAGTTTTTGAGCACAATTGAGAACATTGATCTAAAACCGAAAATATTTTTGAGGATTCTCTATGATTCCATATCCGTTTTGGGCTAGTTGATGGGCCTCAAATCAAAAAATATCCAAAAAATTTATGACAATTAGTTTAAATTAAAGTTAATCACGTGGACATGAAGCACTTCACTTTGATTACTTAACATAGGACATATTTCGACAGTCATAACATTTGTGGGCTTGATTCTTCTCAATTCAATTCCCGGGTCGAGCAAAAATCTTAAACATATGTAAGATAAGCTGTGGAAAGTTAGTTTTTTCACCGCAAATTTTGTACACAATTTTGCGGTGAAATGCGGTGTATGCGGTGAAATTATGTAAGTTCATCGCTAGAGCAAGCGGTGATCTTACAAAAATTCACCACAATTCACCGCTAAAATATGTAATTTCACTGCTATTTTTAGCGGTGAAATTACATATTTTACCGGTGAATTGTGGTGAGTTTTCGTAAGCTTTCACCAGAATTCACCGCATTCACCGCCTGAGTTTTGTAATTTCACCGCATTCACCGCCTGAGTTTTGTAATTTCACCGCATTCACCGCTTATCTTACAAAATTTTCCGCATTCACCGCTTATCTTACATAATTTTGCGTTGAATGGCGGTGACACCTCCACCCGGGTTATGATTGTTTGTTTACTGATTAGACACTTCGCTTCTTTTAATTAGAAGGACGGTTTGTTTTCACTGCTGCTGGCATTATTGAGCATTCGAATAAACATGGCGACATCGAAGGGAAAACTTTTGCACGGTTTAACAGATTCATCATTCCATGACCGATCGATGTTCAAAGATTGAATCGACGACGGAATCGGTTGAACATCGCGCCAGAAACATTTCACCATCAATCTATCAATTTTTTCACGTCTCTCGCATCGCAATGCAACATTGTCATTTGTTCTATGCATTCCGTATTGATGCATTAAACATATCTCACACAGTGTTTGGTTCAATTTCTCACACTCGCCTTCTAGAAATAAAGTCTCAACTTCAGTGACGTCACAATTTTGAGTTGAATCGAGGCAGAAAAACTGCTTGATTTTTTCAGGCAATGCAAATGTTCCGTACTCAATTCGGTCAATAAATTCGCTTAGGTATGTTATTTTTATAGACTTCACATACTGAAAAACTTCTTTGTGCATGAAATTTGCGCTTTTTGTTCCCGCGAGATTCATACTCAAAGGATTATTGGAGGATTCTACGATTTGGTTTTGATAAAATTGAGGAAAAAATGTTTGGGCTTCCCAGGAATGATAGCATTGTTCGCATTTCTGTGAAATATAAACATAGTTTAAATCCCAGTAAAAAGGCGTATTTGCAATTGTGAATTTCATTACGTTTGTCAAATTTAGATAGTTGTTCACTAAAAGTGGAACTGTTAACTGAGATGCAGCAATACGTGAAAAATTTATCGTGAGTTGCTCAATATTGAAATAACTTTCACCGGATTTTGCGAAGCTTTTCGAAATGTTGAAATACAGATTTTGATTTTTGTGTTTCTTTTCACACAGTGTAGGAATACCCCGATTCATAAGCTCAGAGGGCTTCAAATGATCTAGATCTTGAATTTGTAATGTAAAATTGTTCAAAATGTACTTGGAATAATCTGCTAATGCAGTCGCGAAACCGCCAAGGTCACCAATTTTCAAGTCAGAAAGGTGAACTGCCAAATTTTCTGTTTGCAGATTTTGAAGAAACGCAAAGTTTGAATCAAAATTGGACGCGGTTATTTCGAGAACTTTGACAACATGCGTCGGAGATTTGAGTCCGGTAACTTTGCAGCTTACAATTAAATCTTCATGACAGTAGCAAAACGGGTCGGTTCCACCGTTTACCCTCAAGCATGGGGGGTGTCCGTGACTAATCAATGGAATTAAGGCAGACAGCAAAACAAAAACAAGCATTTTTGGTTTGAAAGCAGGAACACTGGAACGAACTCAAATTACAAGAATTATGAGCGTACGAAATCTCACCGATAAAAAATCACAATACGAATGTCACCGATAAAAAATCACAATATCTAGTGAAAAAACTTTTGTTTAAACTTAGACAATTAAACTGAGTAATAAAAATTGAGACAATGGGTTCAGTATAAAACTTAATTGCTTTGCTATAGCGAAGCAATTATGTTTCAAAGTGTAGTTATTGTCTAAAGCTAGTTCGAAGTGAGTGCCTTCATTATGTCAAAGTGGCATTGTATTGGCAAAAGAAGTTCATTCACACTTCGTGACCCTGTTTGCTCAACATAATTCGTTCTCACTAGTGATGCCACTTCTCAGTGAAAAAGAAAGAACAATTAATACCCGGGTCGAGGTTTGGTCAAAAAATGATGTAAGATTAGCGGTGAATAGCGGTGAAAAAAAACTTTTTTCACCGCAAAGCGCCCGCATCTTTTAGCGTTAAATGCGGTGAATTTTTGCGGCTTTTTTCACCGCATTCACCGGATTTCTTACAAAAAAGTAACTGCCTTAAACGGATTCGAACCGCTCACCTCCTGCATGTCAACAACTGCTTATTGCACTGCGCCATCTGTCACTTACTTCATGGATATTTCGTGTGAATTTGACATAAGCGCGGAAATAAGCGTTGAATATTTGAAAGATTTGCATCTTTAGCGCTGAAATTTTTTTCTCGGCAATCTGCTGGTAGCGGTGAAAATTTTTCTTTCGCCGCTCAAGCGATGAAAAAATAATTTTCACCACTTAAAAGTTATTTTTGATCGCATTCATCGCATTGAACGCAAATCTTACACTTTTACTAGACTTCACCGCAAATTTTACAGAAAAAGTACAGAAATTTACAGTTATTTATAGTTGCTATCAGTATGAAAACTAACATAACCGTTTAGATATCGAAAAATTGATATTAGTTAATTTACACCTTGAGTAAGACCACGTTTTTCCCCTTGCCGAATATGGCAAGTATTAGTGCAGTTTTTTCCACTTAACCTCCTAACGTGTCATTAATATCTCCAGGGAGGATCATTGAGTTGGTTTGTGGCCTTCAGTGATGGTGGGAAGGTCGAGTTGATCGCTCGGATTTATGATTTATATACACCGATAAATTTGTGGTAAGAACAAATCTCGAGCAACGATTCAATTCAAATTAGTAGCCTCTAAATACATTTGCTTAACCAACATCAGGTAAAAAAGTTTTGTTAATATCAAAGTTTTAATTTAAACTCTAAGTTCTGATCTTCGCGATATATCACATTATCCCTCCATTTTTTAGGCAAGTTTGTCGGGATAGCTTCTCCAAATCTTCTGGCTGTTCTTTCTTGTGAAGTTATTGTGGCCCTGAAGATTGTTCTCCTTCAGTTACTGAAGTTTTTTCACTGCGTTAGGTGATGCCACCTCAATATTGTCCCTACTGTTCTCAGATTGGGGAGTCAGTAGTTTTTTATCATTAGATTCAGTCTTGATGTCATTAGGGTCCAGCTGTGCAATTTGGTTGTCACTGACAAGCACTGTCCTGTTTGAACTTTCTGACTGGATCAATAAAGCGTTTATTCCTTTGCGTTTAATGAAAGTAGCTGGAACTGTTGATGATGTGTTCATTGGTTTGAAGAAGATTGGTTCACACAGATTAAGGTCAGCGACTGCTGGAAGTCTCACTTTCCGTGCTAGAATTAGTTCCACAGGAGTTCTTCCCTGCGTCTTGGAAGTATTTCGGTGTGTCATGAGAGCGCGCTGTAGGAAAGTGCCAAGTGAAACATCCAAATTTGAACTACTGGCTTGAATAGCCCGTTTCACTGTTTGAACCACTCGCTCGGCAACTCCATTCACTCTTAGACGGTAGATGGGTGAATCCATCTTTTTTATCCCCAGTGATTCACACCACTGTTTTAGGTCACCGCTTACAAACTCGGGAACATTTTCTGATACTAACGTTTTTGATATCACAAATCTTGCAAAGATTTGACTCAAGTACACCTTCACTAATTGTGAGGTTCTATTTCCCGCAGGGAAAGCTTCTATCCAGCCTGACCCTTCGTCTAATATTACTAAGATATTACCTTGTCTTTTTAACGTAACCCCAGTCCATATGGAGTCTTTCCCAAACTTCTGCTCTTGGCCAAGTACATACTCTTTTACCCAGGCTATGCCTGAACATGTGGGTTAGCAAATAACTCAGTTTTTATTCTTTTGAAAGCGTTCTGTTCTTCTTTTTCCCATCTGAAGTCTTCTTTCGAAATTCATTCAAATGCATCTTTGTTTTTAGCAAAATCTGGTATCATTTGTCAATAAAAATTTTGCTAGGTCGAAAAAAGACCACAGTTGTTTCATGTTTGATGGTGGTTTTGAATTTTTATTTTCTCAAATTTTAGGATTGGTTGCTATTCCTTCCTTTGAAACTGATTAACCAAGAAGACTGACACTTGAGACTGGTTTAGAGTTTGATTTCGTATCATTAATGGTGAAATTCTTCTGACGCAGTCGACTTTTGACCACAAGCATTTGTTTTTGTATTGCTCATTTGTCGTTCCATATACCAGTACATCATCTTGGAAGATGATCACACACTTGATTGTTTTAAAAATTGACTCAATGCAATTCTGGATGATTGATTGAGAATTCTTCAAGCCCTGAGGAATGCACATCTTATTCAATCCTTGCGATGTGTTGATTGTACATTTTTTTGCGTCATCGTCCAATTCGATTTGATAATGCGCGTCTGATTAGCCAATTTCGCCAAAGTAAGAGGCCCAATGGAGATTATGGAAGATGATGTCTATGTTTGGGATTGGTTGATCCTCGTCCAAAACTTTGCAGTTATTGTGAATTCTCAGGTCCAGGCATAGTTCTAGAGTTCCATTTTTCTTCCGCTGCCAAACTACTGGGGTTGCATTTGTGACCGCGCCTGGTTGCACAGGCTCCGGGATGCCCCGTCGGACCATCGTCTCAAATTTTTCGTTGCCCTAGTCTTGTAGAGGTAGAGGTATCTTTATAGATTTGCAGAACATCGGCTGTGATCCCGTTATGAGTTTCACATGCACATTGTATCCTTTAACTGCAGGTAGTTTTTTCATCGCCTACTGTGTTGATGCCTTCTTTGGGTAATATATCTCTCGAAGTAGTCGAAATTTTTTGTCGGATTTCACAACTGCAATTTTCTGTTGCATATACTTACTTCCGTTCCACTCCAAAATCACATGTTAGTGATCCCAGAAGCGTCAATTCTTAACCATCATAGGCTTCAAGACGCCTGATTGTCCCATCTAGTTGATGTTTACCCGTTGAAAGATGGCTCAGTCCAGATGAAAGATGAAATCACAGTACTATCAGCACCCGTAGCAACTCAACTTGCATTTTTGTCTGGTCTTTTATTGTAATGTACTCCCATGTCGCTGACATGTGAAACACGTTTTTCCGTGTAAAGTCCATTCCCATTTTTTAAGAAGACGTTTGACCAGACGATTTACCCTCTTCCTCACTGAAGTTGTAGTGCTGGTCAGACTTACCTGACCTGGGCTGAGTTATATTTCTGCACATTTTTGCAAATTACCCCACATTCTTACAGGTGTTACTTCTCTTGTTCAAAGCCGGACACGATTTGCTACTGTGTGGCTTACATTCACATCTATTACACAAGTGACTATTGCCTTTATTACCAGTGGACTTTTCAATCGGTTTCCTGAAGGCCCTCTTGAGGTTATATACCAATTCTTCCTTCACCATAACCGGTTTATTACCTGTTGATGAACTCGCAAAAAGCCATTGCTTGACTTCTCAACTGTGATCTTTCTGTTATTTCAGAAAGAATCATCGTTGATTTAGCTTTGATGCCGTCTAATAGTCTTAATTTTGCCTCAAGGTCTCTCAAACCTGAGATTAATTTTATTTTTACCAGAACCTCCCCGGGATTGGTCACTGTTTTCAGCGTCTGGAAGTTACAATAGCGTGCTTCTCCTCTTAGGCACGCTAGAAAATCATTGTTGAAATCTCCAGAGCCTTGGCAACGGACACAAATTTAGTCCTTTCTGCCATTATAGCTTTCTTTTTGATAGAAATATAGTTTTCAATTAATAGTCTGATCTCTTTAAAAGGATTGTCTAGTAGTTTTGTAGGGCTCATAAGGCTCCTAAGTTTCAGAAGTGCGTCTTTTCAACACATACTGAAAAACAGATTTGTTACTTGTACATCCGATATTTTACCGTAGGTGTTGATTTTGTCTCCTTTTCTGCGCGACGATTCGCCACAAAAGACACAATCCATGGATTACAGGATTCAGTTTTTTGCAGATCCAAAATTTGTCGGTTGGTCGGTGGCCTGGACACCATTGTCAAGGTCTGGTGCATGAGTAACAAGAATTTTATTAATTTAAAAGTTGAATTAAAATTACAGAACCGTTTAGATACCGGTATACTGATATTAGTTAATTAATGTCATTTGTATGAGTAAGTTTTTCCCCCTGCCGTATATGGCAAATGTTTATGCAGTTTTTGGCAGTTAATCACCTAACCTGAGAACGTGTCACTCATATCTACAAGGAGGATCGTCGAGTTGATTTATGGCCACAACTGATGGTGGGAAGGTCGAGTTAATCGCTCAAATTTATGATTTATATACACCAATAGACTTGTGTTATGAACAAATTTCAGGCAACGATTCACATCAAATTGGTAGCCGCTAAATAAATTTTCTTCTACCACATCAAGTAAGAGAGTTTTGTTTATATTGAAGTTTTAACTTAAACTCTAAGTTATGATCTTCGCGATATTTCACAGCAGCAAAGCAGAAAAAAATTCAAGTGATTTTACCGTCTCAGTTTATGAAAAGTTATTGCTCTTAGTATGTCAAAAAGGTTTTTGAATTTGACATTAGTCTAATAAAAGGTTGCGAATATTGATTCTCAACGTCGTGTGTTGATTCTTACTCTGGATGCCACTTCTTAGAGGAAAAAAAAAGGGAATCGGAATCAAAAATAGATAATAAATTGTATAAATTACAACTCGGCTATGTAAATGGTTGATAAAGTTTCAAAAAATGGTCAACTTGAAAAACAGATTAATGAGAATTAATTATTGAATGGATAAAAATGAGTGATATGTAGGCAGATATTATTCAAAACAGTTATTGTTTTTTGCCAAAAACGTCTCCCCGAATGCATGCTTGTCAGTACCAATGAAGCTAAATTCGACGACAGCCCCACGTTTTTTTGGTCCATGCCTTCTAGACATTCCAATAAGAATCAGTTTTTTGCGAGTGAACTCCAATAAATTGTTTGATGAAGTTGAGTGATTGTTTGACAGTACTCTGTTGGTACCTTAAACGCTGCATGGAATAGTCCTTCTCCATTCATTGGAAAGAATGATTGATTGATTTTTGACCAACAACTGTAGAAACAATTGGAAACCCAAGTGGTCGTAAGAGCGCTCTATCTCAATGGTGTATCATTTTATGCAAACAAAAAAAACATAATTCAACTTGGAACAACAACTCATGGCCGACCTAAGACGAATTTTTGCAGATATCTGTCACAAGAATTCCAGAAGCATGCGTAAGCATTAGTAATGGATTGCTTGATGACACCTGTCTGTGCACGAGTCTGCTGATTATATTTCTGAATAGACAACAACTGTATCAAAATATCCCATTGTGACTGAGATAATTTGCAAATCAAGGGCCTTTCCAAACAAAAACATGTTTGTGATCTTTGCGATTCTTTTCATGCCATTTCTTTTTTTCATGCAAATCGTTTTTTTTTTCGTTTCTATGTTTGGTCTAAAATTAGTCGCGCTGACAATGATTAGATTTGATTTTAAGTCCTTGAAGACTTATATGTTTCAAAAACAAAGCTCATTATTATCCAGACAAGGCAAATTTTCCTGCGTTAAGTTATTTATACAGTCGAATTACACTTCTGAAGCAATATAAAATATGATTTATTTGTATT
>NW_027452115.1:0-15000 GCF_964194025.1 Convolutriloba macropyga
AGCTAGCTAGCTAGCTTGAGCTTGAGCTAGCTAGCTAGCTTGAGCTTGAGCTTGAGCTAGCTAGCTTGAGCTTGAGCTTGAGCTAGCTAGCTAGCTTGAGCTTGAGCTAGCTAGCTTGAGCTTGAGCTAGCTAGCTTGAGCTTGAGCTAGCTAGCTAGCTTGAGCTTGAGCTAGCTAGCTAGCTTGAACTTGAGCTAGCTAGCTAGCTTGAGCTTGAGCTAGCTAGCTAGCTTGAGCTAGCTAGCTAGCTTGAGCTTGAGCTTGAGCTAGCTAGCTTGAGCTTGAGCTAGCTAGCTAGCTTGAGCTTGAGCTAGCTAGCTAGCTTGAGCTTGAGCTAGCTAGCTAGCTTGAGCTTGAGCTTGAGCTAGCTAGCTTGAGCTTGAGCTTGAGCTAGCTAGCTAGCTTGAGCTTGAGCTAGCTAGCTTGAGCTTGAGCTAGCTAGCTTGAGCTTGAGCTAGCTAGCAAGCTTGTGCTTGAGCTAGCTAGCTAGCTTGAGCTTGAGCTTGAGCTAGCTAGCTTGAGCTTGAGCTAGCTAGCTTGAGCTTGAGCTAGCTAGCTTGAGCTTGAGCTAGCTAGCAAGCTTGTGCTTGAGCTAGCTAGCTAGCTTGAGCTTGAGCTTGAGCTAGCTGGCTTGAGCTTGAGCTAGCTAGCTTGAGCTTGAGCTAGCTAGCTTGAGCTTGAGCTAGCTAGCTAGCTTGAACTTGAGCTAGCTAGCTAGCTTGAGCTTGAGCTAGCTAGCTAGCTTGAGCTTGAGCTAGCTAGCTAGCTTGAGCTTGAGCTTGAGCTAGCTAGCTTGAGCTTGAGCTTGAGCTAGCTAGCTAGCTGGAGCTTGAGCTAGCTAGCTTGAGCTTGAGCTAGCTAGCTTGAGCTTGAGCTAGCTAGCTAGCTTGAGCTTGAGCTAGCTAGCTAGCTTGAACTTGAGCTAGCTAGCTAGCTTGAGTTTGAGCTAGCTAGCTTGAGCTTGAGCTAGCTAGCTTGAGCTTGAGCTAGCTAGCTAGCTTGAACTTGAGCTAGCTAGCTAGCTTGAGCTTGAGCTAGCTAGCTAGCTTGAGCTTGAGCTAGCTAGCTAGCTTGAGCTTGAGCTTGAGCTAGCTAGCTTGAGCTTGAGCTTGAGCTAGCTAGCTAGCTTGAGCTTGAGCTAGCTAGCTTGAGCTTGAGCTAGCTAGCTTGAGCTTGAGCTAGCTAGCTAGCTTGAGCTTGAGCTAGCTAGCTAGCTTGAACTTGAGCTAGCTAGCTAGCTTGAGCTTGAGCTAGCTAGCTAGCTTGAGCTAGCTAGCTAGCTTGAGCTTGAGCTTGAGCTTGAGCTAGCTAGCTTGAGCTTGAGCTAGCTAGCTAGCTTGAGCTTGAGCTAGCTAGCCAGCTTGAGCTTGAGCTAGCTAGCTAGCTTGAGCTTGAGCTTGAGCTAGCTAGCTTGAGCTTGAGCTTGAGCTAGCTAGCTAGCTTGAGCTTGAGCTAGCTAGCTAGCTTGAGCTTGAGCTTGAGCTAGCTAGCTTGAGCTTGAGCTTGAGCTAGCTAGCTAGCTTGAGCTTGAGCTAGCTAGCTTGAGCTTGAGCTAGCTAGCTTGAGATTGAGCTAGCTAGCTAGCTTGTGCTTGAGCTAGCTAGCTAGCTTGAGCTTGAGCTTGAGCTAGCTGGCTTGAGCTTGAGCTAGCTAGCTTGAGCTTGAGCTAGCTAGCTTGAGCTTGAGCTAGCTAGCTAGCTTGAACTTGAGCTAGCTAGCTAGCTTGAGCTTGAGCTTGAGCTAGCTAGCTAGCTTGAGCTTGAGCTAGCTAGCTAGCTTGAGCTTGAGCTTGAGCTTAGCTAGCTTGAGCTTGAGCTTGAGCTAGCTAGCTAGCTTGAGCTTGAGCTAGCTAGCTTGAGCTTGAGCTAGCTAGCTTGAGCTTGAGCTAGCTAGCTAGCTTGAGCTTGAGCTAGCTAGCTAGCTTGAACTTGAGCTAGCTAGCTAGCTTGAGCTTGAGCTAGCTAGCTAGCTTGAGCTAGCTAGCTAGCTTGAGCTTGAGCTTGAGCTTGAGCTAGCTAGCTTGAGCTTGAGCTAGCTAGCTAGCTTGAGCTTGAGCTAGCTAGCTAGCTTGAGCTTGAGCTAGCTAGCTAGCTTGAGCTTGAGCTTGAGCTAGCTAGCTTGAGCTTGAGCTTGAGCTAGCTAGCTAGCTTGAGCTTGAGCTAGCTAGCTTGAGCTTGAGCTAGCTAGCTTGAGCTTGAGCTAGCTAGCTAGCTTGAGCTTGAGCTAGCTAGCTAGCTTGAGCTTGAGCTAGCTGGCTTGAGCTTGAGCTAGATAGCTTGAGCTTGAGCTAGCTAGCTAGCTTGAGCTAGCTAGCTAGAGCTCGACCTATGAAAAGCTGCGCAAACACTTATTCTATAATAATTGCGAAAATTAAAAATTTCACAAGTGAAAAGCTGCATAAACAGTAATTCTATGTGTGGGGCATTATTAGGGGGAGGTGTCTTGTCAAAATATGGCTGGACTAAAGACCTCAACCCAGATAGGGTGGAAGGCCCTATGATCGGTCTGTTACTAATCGGTGACCGATAAAGACCTGACCAAGGCCTGTAGTAAGCTTGGTTAGGCATTACAGGAGATAACACTAAGACCGAGGGGTCTTAGAGAGCCCTCTAGCGGGGCGAATAGAGCTAGATCGAGCCTTGGGAAAGCTAGATCGAGCAGGACTGAAGCTAAAGGATAGACCGAGAGGTCTGTCTGGTCCTCCTAGAGAGGCCAAGAGAAAGTACGAGAAGCCAACTAAAGCTTGATCGGGCCTTCAGCAAGCACGACCGAGCTGTACCGGAGCTAACACTAAGACCGAGGGGTCTTAGAGAGCCCTCTAGCGGGGCGAATAGAGCTAGATCGAGCCTTGGGAAAGCTAGATCGAGCAGGACTGAAGCTAAACGATAGACCGAGAGGTCTGTCTGGTCCTCCTAGAGAGGCCAAGAGAAAAAACGAGAAGCTAACTAAAGCTTGATCGGGCCTTCAGCAAGCACGACCGAGCTGTACCGGAGCTAACACTAAGACCGAGGGGTCTTAGAGAGCCCTCTAGCGGGGCGAATAGAGCTTGATCAAGCCTTGGGCAAGCTAGATCGAGCAGGACTGAAGCTAAGCAAGAGACCGAGAGGTCTGTCTGGTCCTCCTAGAGAGGCCAAGAGAAAGTACGAGAAGCCAACTAAAGCTTGATCGGGCCTTCAGCAAGCACGACCGAGCTGTACCGGAGCTAACACTAAGACCGAGGGGTCTTAGAGAGCCCTCTAGCGGGGCGAATAGAGCTAGATCGAGCCTTGGGAAAGCTAGATCGAGCAGGACTGAAGCTAAACGATAGACCGAGAGGTCTGTCTGGTCCTCCTAGAGAGGCCAAGAGAAAGTACGAGAAGCTAACTAAAGCTTGATCGCGCCTTCAGCAAGCACGATTGAGCAAGACCGGAGCTAACACTAAGACCGAAGTGTCTTAGAGAGCCCTCTGGTGGGGCGAATAGAGCTAGATCGAGCCTTGGGAAAGCTAGATCGAGTAAGATTGAAGCTGAAAGAGTGTCAGAGGAGCAAATGAACCTCCAAAAAGTGAAAATCAAATTTTAGAAAAAACACAAGTTAAATACTGCATGGACAGTATTTCTATGTGTGGGGCATTATTAGGGGGAGGTGTCTTGTCAAAATATGGCTGGACTAAAGACCTCAACCCGGATAGGGTGGAAGGCCCCATGATCGGTCTGTTACTAATCGGTGACCGATAAAGACCTGACCAAGGCCTGTAGTAAGCTTGGTTAGGCATTACAGGAGTTAACACTAAGACCGAGGGGTCTTAGAGAGCCCTCTAGCGGGGCGAATAGAGCTAGATCGAGCCTTGGGAAAGCTAGATCGAGCAGGACTGAAGCTAAGCAAGAGACCGAAAGGTCTGTCTGGTCCTCCTAGAGAGGCCAAGAGAAAGTACGAGAAGCTAACTAAAGCTTGATCAGGCCTTCAGCAAGCACGACCGAGCTGTACCGGAGCTAACACTAAGACCGAGGGGTCTTAGAGAGCCCTCTAGCAGGGCGAATAGATCTAGATCGAGCCTTGGGAAAGCTAGATCGAGCAGGACTGAAGCTAAACGATAGACCGAGAGGTCTGTCTGGTCCTCCTAGAGAGGCCAAGAGAAAGTACGAGAAGCTAACTAAAGCTTGATCGGGCCTTCAGCAAGCACGACCGAGCTGTACCGGAGCTAACACTAAGACCGAGGGGTCTTAGAGAGCCCTCTAGCAGGGCGAATAGAGCTAGATCGAGCCTTGGGAAAGCTAGATCAAGCAGGACTGAAGCTAAACGATAGACCGAGAGGTCTGTCTGGTCCTCCTAGAGAGGCCAAGAGAAAGTACGAGAATCTAACTAAAGCTTGATCGGGCCTTCAGCAAGCACGACCGAGCTGTACCGGAGCTAACACTAAGACCGAGGGGTCTTAGAGAGCCCTCTAGCAGGGCGAATAGAGCTAGATCGAGCCTTGGGAAAGCTAGATCGAGCAGGACTGAAGCTAAACGATAGACCGAGAGGTCTGTCTGGTCCTCCTAGAGAGGCCAAGAGGAAGTACGAGAAGCTAACTAAAGCTTGATCGCGCCTTCAGCAAGCACGATTGAGCAAGACCGGAGCTAACACTAAGACCGAAGTGTCTTAGAGAGCCCTCTAGTGGGGCGAATAGAGCTAGATCGAGCCTTGGGAAAGCTAGATCGAGTAAGATTGAAGCTGAAAGAGTGTCAGAGGAGCAAATGAACCTCCAAAAAGTGAAAATCAAATTTTAGAAAAAAACACAAGTTAAATACTGCATGGACAGTAATTCTATGTGTGGGGCATTATTAGGGAGAGGTGTCTTGTCAAAATATGGCTGGACTAAAGACCTCAACCCGGATAGGGTGGAAGGCCCTATGATTGGTCTGTTACTAATCGGTGACCGATAAAGACCTGACCAAGGCCTGTAGTAAGCTTGGTTAGGCATTACAGAAGATAACACTAAGACCGAGGGGTCTTAGAGAGCCCTCTAGCGGGGCGAATAGAGCTTGATCAAGCCTTGGGCAAGCTAGATCGAGCAGGACTGAAGCTAAACGATAGACCGAGAGGTCTGTCTGGTCCTCCTAGAGAGGCCAAGAGAAAGTACGAGAATCTAACTAAAGCTGGGTCGGGCCTTCAGCAAGCACGACCGAGCAGTACCGGAGCTAACACTAAGACCGAGGGGTCTTAGAGAGCCCTCTAGTGGGGCGAATAGAGCTAGATCGAGCCTTGGGAAAGCTAGATCGAGCAGGACTGAAGCTAAACGATAAACCGAAAGGTCTGACGGGTCCTCATAAGAGGCATGGAGAAAGATCTGATACTAAAGTACCTCTCGGAAGTAATAAAATATGCCTGATGAAGCCGGGTATGATGTTTGTTGTTTGATGGCATTCATCGATTAGGTCTGGTGGATTCCCCATTACTCCGAGTGGTACTAGTAGAGGCTCCTACAGGGGTGAGCAAAGCGAGATCAAGCCTTAGGCAAGCTAGATCGAGCAGAACTGAAGCTGAAAAGCAAAATAAATGACAGGTCTGTCCAAATCAATAAACTTGAAATCCAGTGTGGTCACCACGGGTCACGAGGTGAATTCCTAGCGATTGTCTGCTGAACGTATAGGAAGGCCCGAAACGAACGATAATTTCATTGCACAGTGGAGATACTATACGTTCAGGAGTAGCATACATCGGGTTTGATCTATGATCATGTCTGGTCTCCGAGGATCCACCGGGTTACCAACTGGCACCGCTGTACTGGGTGTAAAACTGGGCCACCTGAAGTCCCGGGTGTAAAACTAGGTGCCTCTGTGCCAAAGTAGCGGCTTGCGTAGTGCATTATGCCTCCGGCTTGCGAAATGGTTATAAGCAATAACAACAGGACGCCGCGGGGTGTTCACTTAAAGGAGTAACGTTCTCTCAAGGGAGGGGATCTAAAAATCTTGATAAAACATTTATTCTATGCAAAATTTGTGCGCAAATTTTGCAAAGTAAAAAGCTGCACTGTAGCAAATTCTATGTGTGTAGCATTATTAGGGAAGTGTTGTTTGATGGCACCTCTCTACTTGATGCACCAAAGAACTACCTTGATGGCTCATGACCGCTGGTAATCTGTCGTCGCTAGTAGTTCGGAACTGAGAACAAATATGTTCGCAAATTACAACAATTATACAGCATATTGCTGAATAAAGCAGAACCGAATAATACTCAGTGACTTTACACCAAGACTGACTAATGTCTGGATTGTATCGTCCTACTCGAGTAAGGCGAAGAAAAGCTAGAAAGATACGCTTTTCACAAAGCAGGCTTAATGCATGCAAACCAAGGAGGAAGGAGTGATGCCCCTCCTTATAATAAGCAGAACCAAATAAAGAACAGACAGCATCATCTGTACAGTGACCAAGAAGAGGTGAAACTTCTGTATGTGAAAAGGCAATTTGAGCGAGATTTATTAGCAGACTAGTATTATGTTGTTTCTAGTAGGCGAAAGCCGAAACATCAACATGTGAAAATCTGATATTAAATCCTCAATCATTTTCCCTAGTATTATACAGCTATGAGTAACCTTAATTGGACACGGCAATTATTGCTGACCGGTGAAACTTTCGCATGGGAAAGACACACACACTTCTTGACAAAGCAATAAGTATTATGCTGTTTCTAGTACGCGAAAGCAGAAACATCAGCATGTGAAAGTTGTGAAGTTGAAGAATTTTTGTGTTGAGTACGATGTTGTTACTAGTAACCATGTCGACAGCTGAGAACTGTTCTCTAACCAATAGAAGGTGAAACTTCTGTATGTGAAAAGGCAATTTGAGCGAGATTTCTTAGCAGACTAGTATTATGTTGTTTCTAGTAGGCGAAAGCCGAAACATCAACATGTGAAAATCTGATATTAAATCCTCAATCATTTTCCCTAGTATTATACAGCTACTAGTAGCCGTAATTGGTCAGGGAAACATTGTTGACCGGTGAAACTTCACATGGGAAAGACACACAAATTACTTGACAAAACAATAAGTATTATGCTGTTTCTAGTATGCGAAAGCAGAAACATCAGCATGTGAAAGTTGTGAAGTTGAAAAGTTTTTGTGTTGAGTACGGTGTTGTTACTAGTAACCATGTCGACAGCTGGAAAGCTGTTCTCTAACCAATAAAAGGTAAAACTTCTGTATCTGAAGAGGCGGCGTGATTGAGATTTTTAACAGACTAGTATTATGTTGTTTCTAGTAGGCGAGAGCCGAAACATCGACATGTGAACATCTGGTTTTTAAATCATGAGTCAATTCTCCCTAGTATGATACAGTTGTTAGCCGGTATTGGTAACAGTAGAACAGAGATTTGGAGGGCAAAACCTGCTCATGGGAAATGCTCACAGAGCGCTATCTACCAGTACACATAGTATTATGCTGTTTCTAGTACGCGCGAGCCGAAACATCAGCATGTGAAATGTGTAATCGTGGGTAACTCTAAGTGTGTAGAGTACTGTGTAGTAACTAGTAGCCATGCCAAAGCATGCATTGAAACTCTTCGTGATTTAAAAAGCTCAAAGCAAGATTGACGAGGCCGCAAGGCTATGTCTTTCTAAATTCGAACAAATCGAAAGATTGTTCAAAGTACAATTAAACTGATTGATCCTGTCAGTTGCCATATGCTTGTCTGAAAGACTAAGCCATGCATGTGCAAGCGAAGCTTGAAAAAGTGGAACCGCGAATGGCTCATTAAATCAGTTACTATCTATTAGTTGATTTGCAAGCTAAATGAATAACTGCGGTAACCCTGCAGCTAATGCATGCTGATTGTCCGACACTGTCGGAGACTTTTACAAGACTACACCGGGTGATTTGCTAAGTACAGACACATCCCGTGATGAGTCCTAGTAACTGAAAGATCCCAGATAGCTTCGGCTTGGGGACGGAACTTCCGAATTTCTGACCTATCAACCTATGATGGTAGTGTAACGGACTACCATGGTTGTGACGGGTAACGGGGAATCAGGGTTCGATTCCGGAGAGGGAGCCTTAGAAACGGCTACCACATCCAAGGAAGGCAGCAGGCACGCAAATTACCCACTCTCCGCACGAGGAGGTAGTGACTAGAAATAATGATATGAACCTTTATGGTTTGTAATCAGAATGGAATGGACTTAAAAGCTCCATTGATGAACGAGTAGAGGGCAAGTCTGGTGCCAGCAGCCGCGGTAATACCAGCCTCTACAAGCGTATGCAATAGTTGCTGCGTTTAAAAAGCTCATAGTTGGATCTGTTTGAGTAGAACGGCAACATGGTCTTCAGTTAAATCTGTTGACTCGTTCCGCTCATCCTTCGCATCGAAGAAATAGTTTGCACTTAAATGTGACGAACTGTGGAAACGGTGTTTTCACCCTGAGAAAATTAGAGTGTTCAAAGCATCCTTTGGGATCGAATAATAAAGCATGGAATAATGGAGAATGACCCGCTACTCGATTGATGCCGGTTGGCTGAGTGCGGTAATGATTGAAAGGAACAGACGGGGGCATTTGTATTGCTACGTTAGAGGTGAAATTCTTGGATCGTGGCAAGACAAACTACTGCGAAAGCATTTGCCAAGAATGTTTTCATTAATCAAGAACGAAAGTCAGAGTATTGAAGAGGATTAGATACCCTCGTAATTCTGACCATAAACTATACCAACCTACAATTTGTCAAAGTCGATCTTGACTTGGCAAGAGATTAACCGGGAAACCAAAGTTTATTGGTTCCGGGGGAAGTATGGTTGCAAAATCGAAACTTAAAGGAATTGACGGAAGGGCACCACCAGGAGTGGAGCCTGCGGCTTAATTTGACTCAACACGGGAAAACTCACCCGGTCCAGACATCTTAAGGATTGACAGATTGAATATCTTTCATGATTATATGGGCGGTGGTGCATGGCCGTTCTTAGTTAGTGGAGTGATCTGTCTGGTTAATTCCGATAACGAACGAGATCTTCTCCATCTAAATAATGAAATTCACTATATGTGAATTCAAACACTTCTTAGAGGAACTATGCGGAATTAAATACCGCAGATGAAGTGAGGCTATAACAGGTCTGTGATGCCCTTAGATGTTCTGGACTGCACGCGCGCTACACTGTGTACTTTTAGATTGAGTACTCAGCCCTTGGTCCGAAATGGACTGGGCAATCAGAGAAAAGTACAGCGCTTCAAGGGGATCGTCTGTTGTAACTTGCAGACGTGAACCAGGAATTCCTGGTACTTATGAGTCAACAACTCATAGGGATTACGTCCCTGCCCTTTGTACACACCGCCCGTCGCTACTACTGATTGGATAGTTAAGCAAGAATTGCAAATTCCTACTGTTGGGACTTCGGTCTCCGGCAACGGGATGAAGCGGATCGAGCTTAATTGTCTAGAGGAAGTAAAAGTCGTAACAAGGTTTCCGTAGGGGAACCTGCGGAAGGATCAGTGATTGATTCCTTCGGGCATGGCTGCTGGTAGAGGCCATGTCTGTAGTGCGCATGACGCTCTGTCGCTAGAGATTGCTTGGCAACCAATCTCGAATTATGTATCGAGCTCAAAAACTACTTGTGTGGATACATAGTTCAGCAGTCATGGCAAGGGACTGCTTAAAGGGAGACTAGTTAGCAAAAGCAGCCTAGCAGAACTGCAGCTATCTAGATCTCAGAAGCTGGGTTATAGAAGCCCAGCTATAGACTTGTGAATGAGAAAGGCCTAAAAAGGTCCACAAGTCGCGTGGTTAGAACCGACACGCAAAAATCCCAGCGAGTGACAGAGCGTTGCGCTGTTCAGTGGGAAAGAGTTGAGCTACTCGGGGCGCCCACTGAACTTGCTCCGAGCCAAAGGCTCGAAAAAACACAGCTTAGCCTCAGATCCTTTACATAGAAGGCTAGCTAAAATAAACTTACCTTGGACGAGGGTAAAGTTTAGTCAGTTCTTAGGGGAGAGTAATCCACAGCTTCTCGCCCTCTGAACATTCTCCCAGATATGTAGGTCTGGGAGAGTCTCCTCCTGTTCTTCGGAATCTGGAGGTAGACAAAGACAGTACGATACGATCTTGCATCGGGATGACTAACCGATAATGATCATAATCTGACAATTTTTCCGGCTTGAGGCACCGGAGTCAGATTAAAGACACATACTGAACTAAAGGCGTATGTGCAAAGCTTGTCGGAGTGTAGAGAGTCAAGCTGAGTTGACTCGTCACGTGGTGATGACAACAGCCATGTGCAAAACACTCACAACTTTATCGTCTATGTGGAAAAGGTTGCTAACAGCGCTCTCTATGAGAGGCCCTCGCATATAACTATACGAGGAAAAGGCGATAGAGTTGTTTGAATGTGGGGCAGGTTCATCGACAAGCTAAGTTGATCACATTCTTGTTGTGGCATCCTACTAGAATTGGTCACGGTCTGCACCAACTCTCCCCAAGTTGGCCAGACTTAAAACTAGAAATAAGGTTTGCAGCTATGTGAACCTAGAAACTGTAAAGGAGTTGAAAGAACTTAAAGGAATTGAAAGAGGCCTTGAGGTATATCCTCTTGGTAAAGACCCACAAAAGCTCACAAAAGTGGCTTCGAAGGGCAAAACTGGTTCATCCAAAACAATTGGAGAGCTTAAAGCAGAACCAATTCGAATGAAACACTATTGGTGAAACTTCATCATGAGAACGTCACAAGCTGATCACGCTCTATGATATGACTAGTATTATGTTGCTTCTAGTAGGCTAAGCGCAAGCCGAAACATCAACATGTGAAAGTCGTAGAATTTTGCAATCAAACTGTGGCTAGTACTGTGATGTTACTAGTAACCTGGTGTTCCGTCATATGGCCAAGAGAGCATTTGAAGGCGAAACTTCTGCATGGGAAAGCTGCATCATGATCAAAATTTTATATCGAGTATTATGTTGACGTTAGTAGGCCTTGGCCGAAAACGCAGCATGTGAAAGGTATAGATAAAAGTTATTGTTGCAGTCAGTACTGTGTAGTTACTAGTAGCTGGATTTAAGCTCAAAATGAGACACTGTTGGTGAAACTTCATCATGAGAATGTCACAAGCTGATCAAGCTCTATGATATGACTAGTATTATGTTGCTTCTAGTAGGCTAAGCGCAAGCCGAAACATCAACATGTGAAAGTCGTAGAATTTTGCGATCAAATTGTGGCTAGTACTGTGATGTTACTAGTAACCTTGTGTTACGTCATATGGCCAAGAGAGCATTTGAAGGCGAAACTTCTGCATGGGGAAGCTGCATCATGAACAAAAGTTTATATCGAGTATTATGTTGACATTAGTAGGCCCTGGCCGAAAGCGCAGCATGTGAAAGGTATAGATAAAAGTTATCGTTGCAGTCAGTACTGTGTAGTTACTAGTAGCTGGATTTAAGCTCGAAATGAGACACTGTTGGTGAAACTTCATCATGAGAACGTCACAAGCTGATCACGCTCCATGATATGACTAGTATTATGTTGCTTCTAGTAGGCTAAGCGCAAGCCGAAACATCAACATGTGAAAGTCGTAGAATTTTGCGATCAAATTGTGGCTAGTACTGTGATGTTACTAGTAACCTTGTGTTACGTCATATGGCCAAGAGAGCATTTGAAGGCGAAACTTCTGCATGGGGAAGCTGCATCATGAACAAAAGTTTATATCGAGTATTATGTTGACGTTAGTAGGCCCTGGCCGAAAGCGCAGCATGTGAAAGGTATAGATAAAAGTTAGCGTTGCAGTCAGTACTGTGTAGTTACTAGTAGCTGGATTTAAGCTCGAAATGAGACACTGTTGGTGAAACTTCATCATGAGAACGTCACAAGCTGATCACGCTCTATGATATGACTAGTATTATGTTGCTTCTAGTAGGCTAAGCGCAAGCCGAAACATCAACATGTGAAAGTCGTAGAATTTTGCAATCAAACTGTGGCTAGTACTGTGATGTTACTAGTAACCTTTTCTTACGTCATATGGCCAAGAGAGCATTTGAAGGCGAAACTTCTGCATGGGGAAGCTGCATCATGAACAAAAGTTTATATCGAGTATTATGTTGACGTTAGTAGGCCCTGGCCGAAAGCGCAGCATGTGAAAGGTATAGATAAAAGTTATCGTTGCAGTCAGTACTGTGTAGTTACTAGTAGCTGGATTTAAGCTCGAAGTGAGACACTGTTGGTGAAACTTCATCATGAGAACGTCACAAGCTGATCACGCTCTATGATATGACTAGTATTATGTTGCTTATAGTAGGCTAAGCGCAAGCCGAAACATCAACATGTGAAAGTCGTAGAATTTTGCGATCAAACTGTGGCTAGTACTTTGATGATGCTTGTAGCCAACCGAATTGGTTGAAAAGCCCAATAAGTAAGCTAACTTGGGAGAGCTTGTTGGAAACCAAATGCTACTAGATTGGTCCAAATACATCCTTCAACAGGGGATCACTTGGCTCGCTTTACGAAGAGGAGCACAGCTATATGTGTTAATTCGGTATGAATCGCAAGATTTGTTTACCGACCTCTCTAACGCAAAAGGCGGTCTCGGCTTCGGCTGTTGACTGCGTCCAATTCAGGGTTATATAACTCTCGATTGAACACATTGATGTTCTATTGTTGGTGCTTCCAATAAAATTGGAACACTTAAAGCAGAACCGATTCAAATAATAGCATTCTGATCAATGATTGCATTCCTTGATCAAGAACTGCTGGAGTCATTGTGATGGCGAATTTTCTTCATAAGAAAATTGCAAAGAGACGGAACTTAATGAGACTAGTATTATGTTGTTTCTAGTAAGCGGAAGCTGAAACAGCAACATGTGAAAATCAAGTTTTGTTCAATGATCTCGAGGCGATAAGTACTATGAAGCAACTAGTAGCCTAAGCATGACTCAGATTTGAGACAGTCAAAAAGACTGGCGAAACTTCTTCACATGAAAGTTACATAGAGAACTACAAATGTATACAGCGAGTATTATGTTGTTTCTAGTAGGCGAAAGCTGAAACATCAACATGTGAAAGTTGTCTGCAAACTGTAGAACGATATGTGATTAGTACTGTGCTGTTACTAGTAGCCAGTCTGACTGTAGAAGCCAAGACAAAGGGAAACTAATGCATCTGAAAAGGACAAGTTATGGAAAGGTATGCACGATAAGTATTATGTTGTTTCTAGTAAGCGGCAGCTGAAACATCAACATGTGAACGTCGTTGTGTACAGTAACCTAGAACTATATAGTCCTTAGTAACGTGCATTTACTAGTACCTGTAATTGGTATTCAGACTCAGGCAGTTTGGAATAGTTTGGCAAAGATGCACCAGAGAAAACTGGGATTTGATACAGAAATTGTTGAATACAAGTATTATGCTGCTTCTAGTAGGTTGAATCCGAAACATCAGCATGTGAAAATTGAAAACATTTCTGGTTCGAATTGTCACAAGTATTTGGTGATCTGAGTAGCCAAACTCACTACAACGCCAATTGAAGGCAAAAATTCTCAACGGGAAAAGCTATTCTCATTGAATGAGCTAACAAGACGAGTATTATGTTGCTTCTAGTAGGCGAAAGCCAAAACATCAACATGTGAAAGTCTTGCTGAACAAATTTAATGTTGTTGAGCTCAGTACCGTGTGAATTAGTAGCCATAATTGGCGAGCGAAAATTGAACTGGCGAAACTTCGTCTTTGGAAAATTGCAGATGCCGAGCACTTATTTTGCAACGAGTATTATGTTGACTGTAGTAAGCGAAAGCCGAAACAGCAACATGTGAAAGCTGTTGAAATTTGTGGTCATTTTGCAATAAGTACAAGGAGTGTAACTAGTAGCCAGGTCAAAATTTGGGATAAGAATGAGCAAAAATTCTGCATGAGAACAGTTGAAATTATGAAACTAAATTACAAAGACTAGTATTATGTTGTTTCGAGTACGCGAAAGCGGAAACATCAACATGTGAACGTTTGTAACGAAGTTTCGTTAATTTTCAGCCTAGTACTGAGCAAGAACGAGTAGCCTCATCTCCAATCCCACGCAAAATGTAGTGAAATATGTGAGTGAACCTTATTCACGGTGAGGGTTTCCCGAGGTCTGTATTGCAGCGAGTATTATGTTGCTTCTAGTAAGCGAAAGCTGAAACAACAACATTTGAAAGTTGGAATTAATGACTGAATGGAAACTTCGACCTGTGTTTGATAGTAGTAGCGAACAAAACTGCTGAATCGGTTTCTGTCTCATATTGGTCAGTGAACCAATTAAGAGACAATCAACTACATAACCTGAATTGGGCGAGAGAACCCCCTTAACTTAAGCATATCAGTAAGGGGAGGAAAAGAAATCAACTGAGAATCCCTTAGTAATGGCGAATGAACAGGGAAAAGCTCATCGGGAAGAGAAATGGCAACATTTCTCGGTGTCCGGTATGGTTTGATGCTAGACTGGTGAATTTGTCCTGATGTCTACTGGAAAGTAGCATCAAAGAAGGTGAAAATCCTGTAAAGGTCATTTTCGATACCAGTCATAATGGCTCATTCCTATGAGTAGAGTTGTTTGAAAGTGCAACTCGAAGCTGGAGATATGTCTCTCCAAAAGCTAATTATAAAGCGAGACCGATAGTAAACAAGTACCGTGAGGGAAAGTTGAAAAGCACTCTGAAGAGAGAGTGAAAAGTACGTGAAACTGTTGAAGGGGAACTGGAGTGAGCGTTACCATACTCAATGCCTTGATATTATATTCTCGGCTACCGAGTAGTGTAGTTGTCGTCTTTTGGCAAATCTTGTTAATGAATCGAGCAGAAGTTTTCCTCGGAATTCTTCTTGTTGATTCTAAACAAAATGAGATAAATTGATCTTGATTGCCTGTCTGACCTCAACTTCCTATTCAATGCTCTCTACAGCCCGTCTTGAAACACGGACCAAGGAGTGTGAGTTGCTTGCAAGTGTTGTCGCTCATTGAAAGCGCACACGCGAAATGAAAGTGAACAGTGTAATTTTTATGAATTGCACTACTTTGTGTGGTGAGGGCGCCGATTCGGTGTCCCGCAA